>NW_028277173.1:17247857-17400000 GCF_051122295.1 Plectrocnemia conspersa
AACTCTCCAGTTTCGCCTTTTAACCGATTTCTTTTAGGTAAATAAATATTATTTCCAGCATTAAATAATCGTTGATTTTTAACT
Organism: Plectrocnemia conspersa; assembly: GCF_051122295.1. Taxonomy (NCBI): domain Eukaryota; kingdom Metazoa; phylum Arthropoda; class Insecta; order Trichoptera; family Polycentropodidae; genus Plectrocnemia; species Plectrocnemia conspersa. The sequence continues at coordinate 17,247,942 of NW_028277173.1, forward strand.
AAAAATGCTAGGATGGAAAATTAATTTTTGTTAGAATTCCACCAGCAAATAGGATTTTCATAATCTTTTATAATTTTTAGAGTAATATTTTTACATTTTAAGAAATGTTTACTATTGTATCTAAGTCAGAAAGTAATTTTTTTAAATAACTATTACTCTTGAAAATTTTTACTTACTTATAAATCTATTAGTATAAATCTATCGCACTTTAGTTGCATCTCTGTTTAACATGATCATATTTATTTTAAGAGTTATTTACTATTCGCTGGCTAGGACAAAACTAAACTAGTGTTATATGTTTATTTTCTGTCATATGAAAATACTTATGTATCAACTATAGGATACAAGACAAATGCAGATGTTTATTTATTTCTAGCAATTGGCATTCACTTTATAAACTTAAGCAGCTTTTATAAATTTCTTTAAATACAGTTTTAATGCTTGTTTTCATTATGCATCTATATTTAAATTCAAAGTACGTAAGAATATTTATGTATTTTTTATTGGAATAAACGTTATTTTTAGTATAAAAACATATGTTATTTTAAAACAAATATAGATATTATATATTCTATTTATATTTTAAGCCGTATGAAAAAGCCTGAAATAGTTTGCTGCAATACAAAGGCCGCTACATATTCAAACATTGTTTTATCCGTTGCAGCAAATTCCAAATATAGTGTTTATATTTGAAGCAGACACAATTCTATAGAACAAAATATACATTTATACATTGCATTTTAATATACAAATTGCTTAATTAAAAGCTTCTTTATATTATATTAAAAAAAGTACTTTATAGGAAAAACATTATAAAATATTTTTTCTTATTTCAAATTAAATTAGGAACACCGTGACCCAACAAGCTTACTCAAATGAGTTCAGATAGTCAAAAATAAAACATTGTATATAACAAAAATATATTATAAAAACTGCTAACATTAAATAAATCAATGTGTAATTGATTTATTTAATGTTAGATAATGACACTAAAACTAGTCTACAATTATTGTTGCACAATTTTACGAACAATTTTGATTTTTTTGTATTAATATAGATTAGGAAATGCTTACGTCTTGATATTCAGATTTAAAATACGCTTTAGAGATGTTGTAATCTTTTAAACTAAGATCAGAAACTAAATCAGACACAAAACGTCCTTTTTTTAAGTTCTCAATGCCATATATAATATTTAAAATCTGCACGCTCATTTTCTGCAAACTTCTCGAATAATTTTAACTTGGGAGAAAAATATCCGAATCATTTACAGTATTTTTTGTATCTTGGGACTTTCATTTATAACTCTTATAGTCAAATTAGATTATCATCATCACTTTGCTAAAACCTGTTTGAATTATAATCTCATCCTCGGTTTAAATAGTTTTATTTCCAGGACGGTTGACATATTAAATATATTCCTTTAATATTAATATTAATAATTTCCATTTACATTTACAAAAAATATTAACATATGCATAAGTCACGTGCAAAAACACTTAGATGATCTTGGAAGTGTTTGACATTTAAGGCACGCACCGTTGAGCTCAAATCTTAGCAACATATGCTACAGATTTATCTTGTAAAACCCTTCAACCCTTTAAAGGTTGTTTTACTATCTCACTCACGCAACAGGCGGTTCAAAACATGAATATTATACATGTAATATATAAAATTACGTTTAACCAACTTTCAACTCAACTTTGTTGTGTTTAAAACATACTAATGATAGTCGTAAAGCAACGTACAAGAGAGTAACAATAGAAGCAATGGTTTTAGTAGTTTGGGCAAACTGCTTTTTCCGTTAGGACTTCAGATCAATTGCGCAGTGACGATGACGCTTACAAAACTATTATTTATAAAACGGTTACCTAGAAATTAAGCTCATGTAAATTTCGCTAGTTAATTGCTGAAAATCATGTAACGTTAAAATCCATAAATATTGAATATATTAAGAAATAAATATTAAGTTGTTCTAAAGGTATTTCATGTTCATCTAATATAAAATGCTTTAAATATATTTGAAACCCGTAACCTATATTTAAGCTTTCGAATAGCGGTCAATAATATTATAAAGCACTCAGTGTTCGTCTTCATTTGTAGGTGAAAATTTCAATTGTCTAATTTCTCTCTTGAGGACTGACCCTTGGTATTACAAACGACCGCAAAGCACGCAAATAAGTACCCGGCCGTTTAATATAATTATTCCGTAATGTATATTTAAAATTTAATGTGTTTAGGGTACAGGAGTGTCCAGACCAGGCGATTTGGTCCTCAGCGTCCTTCAGAGCCCCTTGCATCCAACACCTGTAAATACCACATTTGAATTTACGTCTATTTATATGAATACTGCGTCCTAACACGTTAATATGTCGTTTAGTATATCCTCTAGGAATTCATACGTATGTATTTATGTACAGAGTAGGCACAAAAATATCGTATCTTCTAAGCTAATAATCAGATATTTCAGTATTGATTAAAAGATGCGATCTTTTAAACACAGTGCTTTTGTGGCCATTCTGTATATGAATAGATTAAATAAATTATACACATATTTTTTTTAATTGCCTAATACATAGAATGTAAAGGAACGATTTAAAATTATGTTAAATATTATTTTTCAAAACTTTTGCAAAACGCAACTCAAAAGTAAGTTATAAAAAAAACATATTTGGCGTTTAAATGAACAAACTTAAATTAAGTATAACAGTAGGGTTTTGAACTACCAATTAGATTATTAGTGGCGTAGATATTATTATTATCTTATTTTTATTTTTGCAAATTACCAAAATACAATTTTACACAGATTTTTCTGAACATTGAATTTTTTCAAATTTTATAACATAACAAAATTTTACTGTATTGTTAATTGCTGTTATAAAAATAGATCACCAGGACAGATTTTTATGAATTGTTTTATGTTATACAATATTAAAAAATAAAAATGGAATTACGCTATCAAACCACTAATATGTAGACATAGTTTTAATATAAGTGTTTCATTACTAATTTATGTATTAGGCAATTTTATAAATTGTGTGTAGCATAAACACACATTAGGATATCTTATAATCTTACACAAAATTTATTATTGCCTGCTTTTTTATAAAAAATATAAATTTTTAACTCATTTTGCTTTCCAAATTTATTTTATTTCACATTATTTTATAAATTCTTATCTTAATTATCCTTACACTATTTAACAGTAAATTTAGATTTTTTTTAAATAATTCTTTTAATTTATATTTCAATGCAATGAATGAAAAATTATTAGTATTAATTTTTATTTATATAAATCTCTAACTAAATTATCATATTATCACTATCATTGAAAATCTCAAAAATGTTTTGAATGCTTTCACTTCATAAACTATAGATGATTGTGAGTATTTTTATTAACTGTATTTATTACAAGATGTTGCGTTTCTATATTTAAAATTTTAATTTAACACTTTTCAGTAACAGTTTATTTAAACAGTCTTTGTTATACTTTTTTTTAAACAGCTGTCGGTTTATACTATATCAATAATATGTTCATAGAAAGTTTAGTTTATTTGAGTCACAATGAACGTATATAAACTAATGCATACATTTGAGATAAATATATCTAAAATGTATTTTTTTTATGTGCCGATAAAAAAATATTTGAACTTTAATAACCCGTGTGTAAATCATATTAAAGATAAAATAGTAGTGATTTTATTATATTTATTTATTGACATTAATTTAAGCTTTCACCTTAAATTTCAATAAATAAAAGGATGTTGAATTTTGATAGAATATATAGTACAGAGTTAATAGAATATCTTTTCATTCTCAAACGGAGGGTTGGCAATATCCGGTTAAGAGCTGTATTCGTCTGGAACAAAAGCTTCTCGGCCGGTTGTCTGAAATTGAGGTATCCCTCCAGAAAAGTAGGAAACCGGTTCACTCAATGGCCATCGGCTAAATAAAATCTAGATTCATATATACTTGTATTCATAATGCGAAGTGGAAATATTAATTCAGAGTACAACGGAGTATCTTAGAAATATTGCACTGAATACGTGTTGCATTATTAAGTACAAACATAATATAAAAAGACTTATGTGTGACCTAAAATGGTTTTCAATCTTAAATGATCATACCATGCATGTATTTACTTAATTTTAAAATATGACGCATGCTTAGAAAATTTAATAATTAATCAATAACAATCTTCGTTTTCAGGTCAGATTCGAATTAACCTAAATAATTTATATTTTATTATATTTACTTCAAGTGCTTGCTATTTTAATAATACATATTATGTTGTCTATAAATTGGTTTACCATTTAAAAATTTAATAACTCGTAGTTTACCTTTTATATTATAATATAATAATTTAAGTAAAACAAATCGTAAAATAACAAATATGTTTTAGCTGCCAATGAATTATTTATGCTACACAAATATTTTTGTATCAAGCTTTTTCCATAAATGTACAAACATTTTTTAGTACCAGATACTTTAATAATCATAGATAGTAAATAATTAAACTAAAGCATATTTCAAGTTATTTTGATGAAAAAAGTCATTTGATATATCATTGTAAAAATCATCTAAAATCCTTAGCACATTTACAAAATTATGATAAATAACGATAAAATTTATTAGTATTATGAAATATTAAACATTGGTACATTCCAATGAATGTTTCAATAAAACAATTTTTCTCCGAATGGTCCAATTATATAATATCTAATAGCAATATTATGTATCTACATCTATGAGCTTATACCTCTTTCATCAGAATTTATCCTCCTATTAATTTTTAAATGTTCAATCAATTTATATACTCTCATATACTAACGATAGAATCAAACATAGTACATATGCATGATTTGTTTCAAATAAAGTTTAACCATGTTGATTTTTTCGTTCTCTTTACTTTGTTTTGCTTTTCGAGTGGCAGCTGCCGAGTGAATTATTCTGTAGACTGACTGACTAATTCGTCAGATATTTAACTTTATTGAATATAGACATAAGTTTTATTGGTTTAATTTATATTAACTGTGTATTTTTTTTACGTAGAAAAGTTCAGTTACCACGACGGACGAAGTTCAAAATACACCCGAGGAAGCATTTGACAAATCGACGGATGAAAGTGCCTTTTTGGAAGGATATACGGTGTTGCAAGGAAGCGAAGATGAGCTTTGTGACGATGCTCCGCCACAAGTTGAAGAGGAATCCAAAAGGTTAAATATTAGGTTATATTTATATCATTCATACAATCAAAAATAAATATAAGTAAGGTATGGTGTTATTATGATTAATATAAAAATAAATTTTATACAGGTGTTAAACAATTAATTAAATATTTACTATTTTACTTTGTACTAGAAAATAGCTGCTTATTTTAGAGCTTCATAAATTAGTTGTACTTGAATCTTCACATTATTTGTCACATTTTCAGTGATTCATAAATAGATATATTTTTTCACCTTTTTATGTTATATTAATTTATTTATATATGAATTAATTTTTAAAATTAAATAAAATAATAAAGTAAAACTCAAATAAAACTTAGTGCACCATTGAACTTATATAAAAAATAAATTTGCTTTCACGATTACATAACCTTTGAATAATCACAGTAAATAATTTATATTTAATTTGCAATAACTCTATATTATTTTATAAACAATACTTGAAGCAAAAATATAAGATACACTCGTGCATTTAAAATAACACTCAAGTTTCATTTGCGTCAATATTTTTATTATTCATCGATTTCATCGTTAAAAGTACAGAACATTATTTCCCATTTCTCATTTTATTACTTTTATTTCATTTTTATTTTTTTATTACTAATTTACCCGTCATGACTTGACAGGTTTTCCTAATGCATCATAAAGGTCAAACTTTTTGATAAATACTTAATAAATCATTATTTGTATGATTGATTTATTTCAACTATGATACATAGTATATACAAATGATTTTTTTGCTCTACTTTATAAGTTAGAAATCCCGTAAAAGCTTAATACAAAATTATAAATATTTCAATTGCAGATATGTTTAAAGCTTTTTTTTTGTTATTGGTTCTATATTTTTTTACATCTACATACGTATTACTGTAACTAAGCTCGATTTTAATTTTTCACAAATATTCAATTACATGATAGAATAGTATTACTAATTATTACTATTATTATGCATATAATCGGGGACCCGACAAAGCCGCGCTGGACAATCCCGCGCCGACTAAGCCGCCCCGACATAGCCGCGCAATACTACCTCGACATTGCCGCGACGATAAAGCCGCGCCGACATTGCCGCGCAAATCAAAATTATAAAATTGAATAAAATGAAAGAAAATGATTTTTTTAATTCTAATTATTTTGTTTTGTGGACAGCTCTATCACTAGTGATTCGCTTTTTGAACAGTTAGTCATAGATTGGATGATGCTGGACAGTTACAAAATATACCGAAATGAAAATAAATCGATACAATATCATTAAAAAAAGGTTAGGTTGTTTGGTTCTACAGTGAAAGTCGGCGCGAGCGGTAGCGAGACGCCTCCATTTCCCTATATATATTTGTAATTAATAATAAATAAAAACCATGTTATAAAATGAATTTTGTTTTGACTTTGCGCGGCTATGACGGCGCGGGATTGTCCTGCGCGGCTTTGTCGGGGTGCCCATATAATCATATTGTGAAAATACCTATATAAATATATTTATATGAATTTTCTTTACTACAATAAAAAAATTCAATTGAAGAAAGTATTATACATCTTTCTGACTATGTTGATACAGATTTATGTTACCTATTTTATAAATTCATAATAATAATCCAGAGCAAAAAAATCAGATTACGATGAATTTAATATGCACCATATGTTCAAGTATTAATCAGTTTTAAATTTATTAGCAAAGCAAAGTTGAATAATATCTTTTTTTTTAAATTTTATAATATTAAAAAAACAACAATTGAATAGAATCATTGTGTTATTAATTACACAAACATGTTGTAATGATGTATTTTAGTACCTTAACATGATACATTTTGATTGATAATGAAGCTAACATATGCTAAATTTAAAAGTTAACAAAAAATAAATACATTTTTAAGTCTTTTGATATTTGTATAACTACTAAAATACTAGAAATGGCAAATTAAACAATATACTTAAAGAATATATTTAAAATATAATTATTTACTATCGATCAAATATGCAATCACGGTTTGCAACCTGACTTGTTAATTTTATAGCATATATATTCAGTATTACCTTAAGTGGTCGAGAGATGTCGCATTTTTCAAAGTATTTTATAATGATGATAAAATCATACATATTTATAAATTAAATGCATCATGAGTATCTTTTAAAATATAAAAAAAACATGATTTAAAAATGCTTTTTTTTCTTCATCGAAAATTAAGTATTTAAACCCGTAACCTAGACCAAAAAATAAACACAAATCGGTCAAAAAGACCGGTATATTTGTATGGAGACAGAAACAGAAAGCGAACGTACGAGTGAGAAGAATAAATTTATTAAGATGCTCAGTCACCTACCGGTTGCGAGCATGACCGGTTCTTTGCGCGTGAAACGTTTGCAACAGTACGTTTTCTGAGATCGCAAACTGTCAATATATGAAAATCTCATCTTTCTATTATAATCATACAACACAAAACTTAACCTTTCGATGGAAATTCGATGCAGGCGGAAATTAACTTTCCTCTGACTGACTTTTATTATATTTCAACACATGCATTATATACCATTAATAGATTACATAGAGTTCTTAGAATGTTTATATAAATTGAATTAAATACAAATACTTGTTGCAGTCGGTTTCCGTTCCTGAGGAGGCTGAGGGGGGCTCCGCGTTATGGAGATTCTCACCATAAAAGAACTCCGACTCCTCTGAGGTCTCAGAGGAACACCAAGAAAAATCACCTGAACCATCAGCAGCACCATCCACCCAAAACCAAGACTACCACTGACCTTGACGAGGACGGTGCGGTCGACGATCCTGGTATGTGAGACCTTAAGGTTTCACTCGTGATAATCATACGCGGTGTGACGAAAAAGCTTGTAGACTGCGCCTTTTCCCCTTCAGTAATTTATACCGTTAAAGGTATACACACTTATTTTAAAGACCACAGCGAACATTCTACTATTATCTGACTCAAGGTTTCTCGACTTTTTAATTATCGGGATATCCCTAATTTAAAACACAGCCACGTTTTGCTGCCTTTTAAAAAGGTTCGGTATTGGGCGAGGCTTACTACAATTATAAGGTTATTGAAATTCCAATCGCAGAAGTGAGATGATTACACCAAATTAAATAAAATGGAAATTTTAATAAATTTCACAGACATGGTAGATACTTAAATTAAAAAGTTAAGCCCTATATAATATAGGTTATCAATTAACTATCTAATTATTATTTTTTCTCTTGAACAAAAATTTGATCTTTGAAAATGCTAAAGAAGAGTATTTTAACCTACGCTATAAAATCAAACAATAGTTTGTTTATCTTGGTTCAATATTTTTTTATATATATATGATATATAAATATATATATTTTTAATATAATATTGCGAAACGCGAAGGATGACGATTAACTAATATTTTGATAAGTACTGACATTTCGTCATACAATAATATAAACATTTTATTTGTATCTCTCGCATTCGTAAAATTCTTAGAATTTTCAATGATAACTAACCAACTTCTGTATGGTATTCAGAATTTACCCTTGCTTATGATAAACTAATAAAAAAATAGTTTTTAAGACTCGCAAACAATTAAATCAGTGCTATTTTTTTAATTTACAAATAAGCATATGTAACAATGAAAGATCTCAAAGTGATTATGTTAGTTTTAATTGATAAATTAGTGTTATAATCCAAAAAAATGGCAAAATAGGCGAAAGGCATAAATATAAATGTTTATAGTGTGTTTTAATTAATTATAAAAGACATAATAATACAATATATTCGAATTTAAAATTTAAAATAAATTATGTTAATGTTCAATAGGCGCGTACAATGAGATACATTCCCTTTCGCTCGCTCGCGTGTTATGTCACGAGAGTGAGGGAGAAGAAGTGAGCTTGCGGAATGCATGTAACGCATGCCCTTATCTCTCACTCACTCTCGTCACTTAACACGCGAGGGAGCGAAAGGAAATGTATCTCAACAGACGCGTAAGCAAAAATATTTTTCCATGCTTTATTTCTGTAGATAAGTTATTCAAGATATGCTAGAATTAAACGTTCTCACTAATGTTTCATTAGAATTATATTTTTTTTTTACTTTTTTTTTAATCCATATGATTAGCTCATTATTAGAGAATTTTCAACACCAGATAAGCGCGATTTAGTCATCACGATATTCATCCGTGAGATTAGGAAAATCTAGTTAAACCTAATCTGTGAAGATCGATCCGAATTATAATTATATAATAAACACTAATTTTGATCTCCCAGGCAAGATAGAAATTTAAAAACACTTATGTCCGTATGAGATTTGAACTCAGGTCTTTCAAGTCAATAGTCATAGACTTATTCCACTCGTCTATCGTTTTGGTCATATAATACATATAAGTTCGAATCCCAATTGAGTCCTAGTGCTTTTTAATTTCATTAAGTCTATAAGATCGGAGTTAGTGATTATTAAATAATTATAATTATAATGAGTATCGTGATATATAATTGAAATAAAATTAAACTATGTCATGAATAATGACATAAATTGATTGTTTGCTATAATAATAGTTCGTCAATTGATAAATGTCACTAATTTACGGACTTCGATTTTAATTTGATGTCTCACTACTTAGTTACTGGTTTTTAATTGTTTTTACTTAACATAAAATTCTAGATATTAATTTAAAAATATTTTATAAGATTCTTACGTCATATTAAAGTGTTAAATAGAGTTTCTCGTGAATATTATTAGGCATATCCTTAATAACTTGTTTTTAGCTCACTTTTAAATTTGTTGAATGTTCACTTTTTTGTATTCATATAAAAAAATAGTAAAATGCTGCATATCTAAAATTATTATATGCATGATTATATTTGCAACAAAGGATCAGTCTACGGGCTTTTGTGTCTCACAACGCATAATATATCAAACGGAGATCATTTTCTTTTATAACTCGTTCTTTTGGCGCCAAGCTTACGAAATAATTACACAAAAAAACATAAGCAGTGGTATAACCAGTTGTGATTTTTTTAAAATGTATTGTGTGCTCGCTTTAAAAAACTGTATAACCCCTTCGGCCTTACATTTGAGTGAAACGACAGCGTGGTGTCGTGTCATCGATTAGAATATGTATAAACGTTTGTTTATTTATAATTTTAACAAAAATGGTGCGTGTTTGTGACAACCCAGAAGACTTAACGAACGGAGCTGACGAAGCTCCTAGAGGAGTGCCGGATCCTTACTACCCGATCTACTTACCGATCGATCAGGAGTTCAAGGCCAAATATATCTTCCACCACAAGAGAGGAAAAACATTCCAGGAAAAGCTCTACGTTTTCTTGGAGCATCCCGTCGGATGGATTTGCTTCATTTATCACTTCAGCGTGTAAGTAATCGTTTGATCAATTCAGTAAAAAAATAACAATCCGAAACTAGCAATTTGTTTTTTTATAATTTATTATGTATATTATATGTATATGGCTGGCGTTACGACAATGCCATCATTATAAAAATGAAAGGTTGCATATTTTTTTCCTCCGTATAAAAAATGCATGAACATCCTAACCGGTTTTTTGGTTTAGTGTGTTTTTAGTTCTTGATTATCGTGGGTAGTCGATTATCTGAACGATTTCAGTGTAATAGTAATTGCATACGTTTGCAATATATAATTCAGGTTACAGTAACTATGTATTACAATTGTATTTTTTAAGCTCACTACTACAAAAAAACTTGCTTAAATAGTTGTCATTCAGTTGTATATATAAAATTATTTCTAATGTTTCAGTAACTTTTTTAAACACTATTTATAAATTCGATCAAGTTACACAAAAAGAATATTATGATTCTCTTTTTGTAACTCGGCTGAAGTGTATTTCTAAAAATGTCGTCAATTGGCAAAAAATATATTGTTTATAAATATATATTAATTAAATGAGCTTAATCCTCTGCTTTAACTATTAATAATAATTGTTTCTCTTATAGAAAAATGTGTCGTGGTTATTTATTACGTGTTTGCGGTATGACATTCTCAGATGCTGAGTCAAATAAGTGTTATTCTTTGTCGTAGCAGCATCCCTTCATTCTCAAATGTATTAGTTGAAATGCCATTACAAATATTTATGTACAATACAAAATGCGTCATTGCTATTTAAAACAACTAAATGTTGCATTGCTGTATTTTTCTAGTTTTTTCGGTGAATCAAATTTAATCAAAATATGCTCCAGTTACATAAATGATTGTTTGATAATCCCTTGTTAATAAAAAATCCTATGAAGTCAATCTAAAATTTTATAATATCACTCTTATTATTGAGTTTTGTATTTATAAAAAGTCCTAATAATTAAAAAGGTGATAAATTTGTAGGGAAAAAATCATAGGAATATGGAAGATGACACAAAATTTCCAATTTTATAGTAATAATTGTAGTAATTAGTGCAATTTCATATGTAGAACAATATTGTTCTAAATAAATTTTCTTTGCGTGTTTTTAATTTTTCTACAATATTATTTTGTTGTTAAAAAACGATTGATTAATAATTATTTCATAATTAAGCCATAATTTATTTCTGGTGCACTCAGTCACGAAACATAATCTGGAGCTTCTTTTCTCTCCAACTATTGTCCAAATCTCTTATGGTTATATCGTTATTAATACATTACTCATCGTAGGCAATAATTCTCTTTAATAATGGATCCCTGTCGTTTCTAATAACTAACAAGCCTTTCGGCCAGTTCATGCGGTACCCATTAGTCTATTTTTGTTTTAACTTTTCTATGTCATTCAGATACTACAAACGCAATCACTAGTATAGGTCTAAAATTTAAGATTTAAATTTATAATGGCCGCAAAAAATGTCACCTCAAATTTTTTTTTTCGTAAAATGAGATGTGAACTAGCTCCCACTAGCATCCGTTAACGAAAAAATGTTGTGGTTGCACGGGGTGCTGAATATCCTCGAGATTATTTGGGCGGCAAAAAAGTTTACTGAGGGCCACATGCGGCCCGTGAGCCGTGAGTTTGACAAGCCTGCCGTAAACGGTTGCAAAATTCTACTGCGAATGTCAACATAGTTATTTGTGGATTAGCTTTTACAGTGTTTGTCAATTTTTTTTATTAACAGCAGACGGAGGTCTTATACAGGGCTCATCTGCAAGGTCAACATTGTCGATATATTTACAGTACATTCAGTACACTCGCCAAATTTCTCATTTGTGCTAGTACAAAAAATATATTTGTAAATATTTTGTCAACACAGAAGCCTAAAAAAAACAAATTTGACTGCAAATAAAAACAGAAAATAAATAACAAAACACATCTCGTAAAATATCTGAAAAATATAGGTATTTACAGCTGTAATCATTTTCCAATTACTGTCCGTTTTGATATGTAGAAACCTAAGAATTTATTATGATATATAATTTTCTCTACATTTAAATAGACTAACAATAAGTTTATATAAGCTGTTAATTTGCACAAATATTTATTTTAGATTTATGCTATTATTGAGGTTTTATTGAACCGCGTAGTTTTTTCAGGAAACCAATTGTTAAAGAACCGCTGGTCGACTTATATTATGGCTGTTTTATGTGACTCTTTCAATAAAATTCTAGGTTTATAAAAAGCTAAAGAGCCTCTTATCTACTAGAATACAAATTATTGGCATTTATTCACAAAATCTTTATCATATGAATGCTAAAAGTTATTCTGCTTATTCGTGTTCTTATTTGCGAATTGTGTTAAAGTTTTCGACAATAATTAAAGAATTCTTTTAGATGAGATGTTTTGCTAGGTTTTTGCAATTTTTACTTGCGATTATGCATCATCTTGAGAGATGGTTTCTATTTTGTGGTTAAGGTTTTTTTGTCATAGAAAGCGTTCAATTAACATTTTTTATTGTGCAGTATATTCTGAAAAAAACGTTGTTTAAACTGCGTTTGTTCAACGTAGAGCTATTGAATTATTGCAATTATATTTGGGACATCACTAATTTTTTATAATGCTCTTCTTTCATTTAAAAATATTTTAAAATGCATTATATTTATATTTTTTTGATTTTTTTAAAAAATATTTGACATGTTGTTGTCATATATTAAAATAAATCTAGTCCATGTTTTGTTATTAGGTGGTAAGAAATAATAACTTTTTTTCAATGTTCATGAATAATTCTGTATTATTTATATTGTAGTTATAGATTTTTAAATAACTGTAACATTTGTTGCTCAGCAACGCGCATTTTACCATCCGCAATCATTTTATACAATCTTCAGAAATGAATAATTAAATTGCTATAATATATATTACGATTATGTATATCTTAATAAACAAGTTTATCGGGTTAATGATCTCAGATTTTCCAATGACCTAACGAAATTTTTTTCGTAACTTCATGGAGAACCGTCGATAGTGTATTGTTTATGATTCGCAATACTGAAAAAAATAATTAACCTGTTTTGGAGTACTGCAAAGATCAAATCTTAGTTCACTTCTGTTTATAAATAAAATAAAAACATGAAATATGAATTTATATTATTAATTGTGAGTTGAGTTGCCACTACTAAATGTTAAAATCCATTAGAACGAATACTAATTCTAATCTTCTAACTACATTTATCGTGCAGTCATCAAATTTTATAGCTGTATTAATATGGTTTACGAAAAATGCATTATTAATATATTAGTATTATTGGCATTTTTAAAAATAAGTTCCACAATGTACCTACTCACACTTTAGTGTTCAACAATTAAAATCAGTAATATGAAATTCCAGCATTATTACATATTATTACAAAAATAAAATTGTACTTTTTGTATATTATAATTTTTATATACGTGCACTCCGATGTGACTCACTGATAAAAATGTTTATATAATTAATTGATCTCGCACATTGGCTCCGACCGGTCCTTGCAAAATAAAACATACTATCAAATTCGCATTTGCAACAGTAATATTGTTTATTAATAAAGTAATGAAATTAACAAACTTCTGTTTTTTAATGTTTTTGTGAAGAATCCTTCATTTGTGTATAACCAAATAATTATAAATCGATTATATTAATATAGTATATAACGTAGTTAATTTAGAAAATGAATAAAAAATACCATCTTCCTTGGCTTCTATATTAAATATTCGATTCACTGAGTACCTATGATACAAATTCTATTCTGAATCACATTCACAAGGAAAACGTCTGCATTACAAGCTTCGATCGAATTTTCCCCATCTTCTCGTGAGAAAGCAAAACCTGTCATTTTTACGAAACGTCTGCCGCTCACTTCTCTCAAATACTCGTATCAGATTTTTTCCGGCGCGCTCTCCGCATCGACCTCACAATAAAAAGCGACACACTTTTTAACATTTAAAAATGACAACGAGAGAGAAATATAGGTTCGTTTTATAATAACAAAGACCGAATTAAATTTATGCGATGGTCATGAGAGAATCATGGCTTATCGGGTTTGATGTACGCCAACGAACCCCCATAAACTTTACGACGTCGTTTGGTCACCGTATCGTGTGTAAATTGCGCAAAATATCCATTGAAATCCTCTCTTTTGCGTAGGTTAATGCGAGTGTTTTTATTTATCCTTTAATTGTTGTTTGCGCCCGCTTTCAGTATTCATATGTGTATTTTTTTCATTTTAATTCGTTATTTTAAAAAACTCATCATGCCAAAATCCGACAATTTCAAATCTCACGCATAATATTTTTAAAAGCTGTACAAACCGATTAAGGTCCTAATAGAACTTTTCAAGTATTCACTTAGGTATTTAATTTTTTATTTATTTTATAAACTACTACCCTGTTTATTTAGTAAAAGTGGTGGAAGAGCTCATTACTTTATTCTCTGTGGTTTATTATATTACTGTCGTCAGTGTTTATAAATAATAGCGTGCTTACATTATAAGTATGTATATATAATAAACCGTTGATTTTAAATTTAAAATCATTATTTGCATCTAGATTGATGAAAGCAAAAATATTACCAAAAAAATCTATATTTCCATGAGAATCTCATTATTTGTATAGCTTTGTATAAAACTAGTTTCACAATGGCAAAATTTACTAGTTTTATTAATAATTTACATTTTAAAGCAAACAAAATCGGTTAGTATATCAGTAGGTCGATGTTGTAATTTAATTACAATCGAATTTAAATTGCAAATTAGTACGAACGCGGTTTCCGTTATTCGGACTCGCACCTCCTACAAGATGATATACCACATAACATATTTAATAAATAAATTAAAACATACACAGTTAAATTTAATATAAGTATGCTTTTATAGCTAACATATATAGCTATAATTTGCTGCAGTATTATATAATTATATATAATATACAATATTTTAAAATAAAACATTTAATACCCTTAGTTTTTGACATTTATAACAATAAAATTTAATATATTTGACAAGCATTATTAATGTTTTTATGAACGATTATTCAAAGCCATGGGTTCAATTCCCTGTAGCGAAATCGAATTTTTATACAATGAAAAACCACTTTAAAATAATATGTAATAGTTACGTCATCGAGCCCCAAACATCAGTTTCATCTTGTATTGCCACAAAAAATATATTTTAAGTACTGATGTAATATATGCACATATGTATAAATTGATATTTAAATATGCACATATGTATTACATATATACTCAAAGTTATAATTAAGAAAAATCGTTCTTTTTTAATAATAACTATCAATTTTAGATAAACTTCTGTTTTTTTTGTTTCTTAATAAACTTATAAGCCACCGAATAACTGTTAACGTTTTTTATGCGTTATCTATAAAATGAAATAGTCACACCCTTTAAAATATATTTGTTTTCCGTTATATTATATAAAAACTCATTATATTTTCTTTACAGTGAGTTAGTATGTTTATATGTATATAAAACATTCTTAGAAGTAACTGTAAATATTGATTTAATCCAAAGATGTAAAACTAATAAAAACATTGTTAAAGTACATATTTTTAAATTTAATTTGTATTCTGCATTTAATGGCTCTGTCTTATTTCTTAGAGCTGCGAATCGCTCCAATGCCAACATTTCACTATGACGTATTTACTGATTATATGCTACATAGATAGGAATTTCCTGGAATCTTACTCAGTAGCTTTTCTCGACACGTCGCTTTCATGCGGATGGATTTACAGCATTAATTTGCTTAGCTTTTGTTAAGCTTTACTTAATATATAAATATTTTATGTAGGACATCTGTATTTATTAATTAAATACTATTTATTTGGAATAATATAACAATCTTAACATTACACACGTTATTTAACTTGCGCCTAAAAAAATGGCACTTTTTACTATATAATTTTACATAAACAGTTCGTTCATAAATGTATTATTAATCATGACTAAAACGCGCTTTAAATTATTCCAATGTAGCATGCAAATTTTATTCGCAAGAATCACCTTGCAAATGTTGTTTATACTATGTGAACCTAGTAAAAGCAACGTTGACCGTTTAACTTTAAAATCTCACAAGCTTTGATGATATATGTTTTTGACCAAAAAATCCTCTTTTTTGACCCATAAGTGTCAGATTTAAAAAATCATTAATATTTGTTACCATTTCTTCTACATTATCTCTTAATGAAACTGTTAAAATGAAAAGTCAAAATATACTGCAAAATAAATGTAAAAAAAAAACACTGACGACTAATTTTTGTTAGAAAAATAAAACATATTTTTTGCAGTCATTAACAAAATAAATTTAATAATAATAATATAATATAATATTAATTCAGCATGAATATCAAGTTTCTGAATCCTCTGGAAAATAGCTACAAAGACATTGTGTATTTTACTGCAGTATAGTAATTAAGTCATAAACTGAAAAGGAAAACCTGCACTTGAATTTGAAAATGCCTGATATTTTTTTTTTTTGCATATCATGGCTCATTTAAATTAACTGAATATACATCTCCAATATGAATATCAGTTAATAAATTGAATATTTAAATTATGACAATCTAAAAATAGGAACATTGTCTGAACAAAGCCACGGACACAGCAAAAAATATGCGGCTTTAATTTCTATTTTATAAATTGACTTTAAAAGTATTTTTTTAAATTTCAGAAAACAGAAACTGTATTTTAGTAAATTTGACATCAACACATTGCCTGCAAACTTGCAGATTTTATGTATACATTTAAAATCAGATATATAATTTCAAGAAATATTCATTAATGTGTCTTTATTAGACTTACATAAATTTTTAACTGCTTAATTAAAAATACCCTACCCTGTTATTGACGTATTTTTTAAAAATACATTTATTTTTTCCGTATGAAACATACAAAAATTTTAGACGAGTATCTTAACTGATGCCAAAAAAACTCAATGTTCACATTAAAAATAATATTTTATTATTGTGTGTAAACAGTTGTAATCAATGCATTGGTACTATGGGTTTCACGTATTCTATATGCGGCCCATGAAAATTTTTTGTCGGGTATTGCGGCCCAAATATTTCAAAAGATTGGACACCTCTACTTTAATTCATACATATATGTTTGTATAAGTTTAATAATTACTGCACTAATTATCGGCTACTTATTTGAAATTAAAAGTTATAATGAAATACAAAAAATAGTTTTAAAAACTGTAGGAATTTTCCTAATATCGTTTTCAATATAAATTTAGATAGATATTTAAAATATATCAATTTTATTTGTGATAGTAATTTAAGAAAATTTAAAAATCTTATGGAAATCAATTAAAACATTTTAATATACAATTTTACTCTACATTTAAAGTTTTATTTTTTAAGTACATTTTCATTGCTTATATTTTATTTTAGGTTCATTATCCTATTTTTTATAAATACAAGTGGTCTTAGGTTATCTTCTGTGTACGTTGATCTAATGTTGCATTTTAATGCTATTTAAATATATTAAAAATTTAATTTATCATATAATAAAACACAATGTGTATTGTTTCACTAAACGTATTTCATAATAAAATGTATACTTCAATATCTAAAGCAGTAAATAGAAATACAAACCTATAATAAGAGTTTGTATTTGAGTCGATTTTCTGCATCAGCAGTACTAAAAATACACAGTTCTGCAATATGGCATAAATATTTTTATTTCACCAGTGCAATATTGATTGTATTGCATTTTGTCAAATAAAATTCTTAGGGTATAGAAAGCTTTTATTTTGCGGTCATAAACTATTTGCATATTTACTACTTGATAACGAACTGTACAACAGTACTTTGTTAACGAAGTGCAGTTTTTAGTTTAACACCAAATTTTATTCAAACGAAAACGATTGCCGCTATTCGTTTTAATTAAATAGTTTGCTTTAGAAAGCTTTCGGTTTTCCGAGTCGATCGCGTTTATTTGTTTCCGTTCAAAGTAACCTGAAAGCTCGGAAAATATTACAGGATTCCATTGTTAGGATATTTTTTCCCCTTTGAGCAAAGCGAAACAGACCGCTCATTCCGCGATGTCGCTTTTGTACTTTACGGACATTTTGCGTCTACACATAATAAACATTATGCGTGTATAATGTATTATAAAAGGAATTGAAAAGCTTTTCATTGTGTGGACGCCAAATACTAAGCGTTTTATCGGAATATTTGTCATATCGCGTAAGCGATTTTTAGTATTAATTCATAGAAATAGATGCATATAGGTAAAGCTCTATTTATAGAGCTTTTAATAGGTTGAGTACTACAAGTCAACGAGTATTTTATATTGCATGTCCTGGCACGTCACGCTCTAGTGTATAATTATCTTATCGATCCAATGATTTCTTTATGAGATTGTTCATTCCCTACTGTTGAGTAACACTAACTTGTACTAATCACGGTCATGGACTAAAATTTGACAATTAGTACTAACCTTAGCAATTACAGCATACTATATATTATGTATATTTTTATGGTCCGTTCGACAATTCGACATACCCGCATTGGTTCTGAAAAAGCTTATTAATCATAGCTTTCAGTCTGAGGGTTGTAATTACCCTCTTTGCGCCGTTGGATCGTCGTTTTTTTACCCCACAGGGTCGATAAAGCGCACGAAAACACTACATAATTTTACTGATGCCGTGTTGCATTAGAATTTTCGCGGCGCAATGCGGATAAGACGTCGTTCAAATGCACAAGTATACCAATAATAAAAACCTTTTATGTTACTTGTATTTTATGCAATTCATTATATACTTTGAAAGTATTTTGTAAACAAAAATAAAATATATCTAAGAATTAAGAGTAGCAGGTAAATAAAAATAATCAAATGCTTCTATAAGACCACCCAGTTAAATTAAGTTCTGCCTTTGCCGACATACATATTAGTCGAACATACAATTATTCTTTATTTACTTGCATAAGTCATAATTATTTATTATACATCTTCCGTATCAAATATACGCCACATTAGGGTACAACAAATACTTAATAATACAAGAAACACCAGCCTGAAATCAAAGTCTATAAATCAGTGACATATATTTTAATAATTATAAACGATAATTACAGCTAAAGCCACAATAATCCCCTGCCTCTAAAAAAGGCTGTGTAACGAATACATAATTTATTAAATGCTATATAAAATACACTAATATAGTTTGGAGACCTTTTTATATATTTATTTTTTATTTTTTATGGCTTAAACGTGCCTCGTCCGTCGAAAATTCTATATTATTATTACTACATTATTCAAAGTAAATTTCAAACACATGGCACGGATTCACTCTTTCTCATGCAGCTGTATAAAAAAAATTTACAAAGTTTAAAAAAATTCGTACACTCAAAGAGAATTCTCTATTTGTCATTTTTCTCCAGAAATTCTTGAGAATAAACACTAGTCGCTTCACATATGCACGACCTAGATCGATTGTATTAAAATTATTTATCACAATATTCCTCCGTGAACTTATGAAAATCTATGAAAACTTAATTTGTAATGATCGAAATTATAAATTATATAAATTCCAGACACGATACAAATTAAAAACACTATGGTCGATATTTGTTAAGCATGAACATTTATTATCATTAAAATGCCTAATTTTCTTTTTTATATAATTATAAAATTTAATGAAATAATTGATTGTCTCTAATAGCCATCATCCAGTAAATTTAATCTTTTCTTTTGACCAACAAAAAAGCTCTCACAGACAATGGAGAGTAATGAGCTATAAACTCGCCGACCATAAAATGCACACTCACTAAGGCATTCATTCACAGTTTTGTTTCAATCTAAGATACTCGAACAGATTGGAACTATTCGCCGTATTCACAACCGAATTATTTGAGCATGATTTAAGAAGGCCACAAAGCAAGACTAATTCCAACTAAACCCGCATTACCTTTGTTAGCTTTGGTCCTTATCACCAAACCGCGTTATTGAATCTTGACACGTTATTAACATAATATTATTTTTATTTCATACATAATTTGGATCGATATTTTTGTTTCGTATCACCCAAACCTAAGCAATTGACGAAATTGTTTCGATAGCAATATGCATTAGTACAAATAATTTAGCAAAGGTCGGAGCAACCACTGCGCAATTATTTATTAAAACAGTGTATCCTTTGTTTGATACAATGGTCCTTGTTGTACATGTTTCAATATCCTAAATTGATAATATTATATATCTGACTTAATACGACTCGATCCGAAATGTTGATAGTATTTTTTATCGCTTAGGTTGATGGAAAATTTGAATGGCAATCAAACTGTTGGGTTTGCGGTTGAAAACATCGAATATGTTGTATGTGCGTGTTGGATTTCCACTGGTGACCTATATTTAATTTAGTAATATTTTGGAGGTATAATAATATTTGAATAAAATATGTTTATAAATATGACATCAAAATCAATATGTTTATATTTTGTTATAGTACTTTATTTAGATACAATAAGCATATATAAGACCAGAATTTTGTAAATTAAAGTTGTTCGTTACTTCAAATGTAAAGTTACTATATTAAACTCTAAGAAACATTAGAGAATAATATAAAAACAAGAACATAGTAAAGGTTCATTTCGTTTACTGTATTTGCATATAATGAAAGTAGAATTCTTAAGAAGCAATTTATTTTTGGTTACAGCTAAATTATTTCTCTTTAGCTTTGCGGGAAGTATGTTATTGGATTCTATCTATATTGCATTTTTATGCCATAATATATACATTTATCATAGCAAATAGTACTTTTTGCAAATATTGTTATATACTTGTATAAAGTGCTCCAACGCGACTGTAATTAAAGTGTAACTTTACCCATACCCTTATATTTTAAAATCAATTACAACTTTCGAATCTTAAGTAAATTATGTATATGTTTATATTTAAATGTATGAGCAATTTATCAATTTATCATTATATTGAAGGCACATGTGTATTTTAAATATAAATAAACCAATCGTTTTTGATTGACAGACAGTCAATGTGAAACTTGGCAGTACATTTTCATTCGCCTATATTTCACTTTCATATTTTTCCTGTATATTTGTAGTACAAAAATTATTGAAGCAACGACTTTTACGTTATTCATCGAAAATTAACGTAAAACCACCTGTACGTAATAGATACATGAGCATAGATACAGTATAAATGTTGGTATTAACGATGCCAGAATATGTGGTGATATTGCATATATATTTAACCGACATATCGCGAAATTTGAGTTTGGATGCTTTTGATATCACATATTTACACAAAACTAATATTTAATCAGAGACTATATTCAAACAAAATATTTGAACAGGTGTATATTTAATTGCGGATTAGTATACCTAATCATAATAAATTATATCAATGATTTAATTTATTATATCTATTACTCTTAGCTGTCAAGATTTGTTTACTGATGAAATAAGAAGTTTATTTTAAATTTTATTCCAATATGTTACAGTGAATGTGTAGTTATATTTTTACTGGTGTCATATATGAATTCATTTTTATCGGTAGATATATTATACATTAAATGCTGCTCTAAACTGTCTGAAACACAATTTGGCAGATTCGAAATAAACCTAGTGTTTATATTAACAGTAATTACTATAAAAATGTAATAAAACTCTCTTCTTCGAGCCCACGATTGTAAATAAATTAAATGAGAATTTTATTATGTCAATGATTAAAATAAAATTTGGCTATAATAACCTTAATTTTGTTCTATGTATATGCAGAAATATAAAGAAAAATAACTTTTCGCTTTGCACAGATTATTTGGTTTCATCCCTCCGATTTCCATAAATAATTGCAAAATTCCCGGGAGATAACTGTACCGTTGATTTATTCAAACGAATGATCCGTTAACAGATTTACAGTATCAACATTATGGCAAACACATTTCGAGAGTATCTCTAAGTAATTGCATTGTGTATGCAGGTCAATAGCTCCCAAACATTGCATATATTTAGTGAAATCATTTGATTATAATGTGTAATAATTATTTTCTATATAGTTATAATAATAAAATGTACACCCTTTTTTGTATAGTTAGTTAATAAATAATTATACGATGCAACATAATCAGACAATTAATTATATTGTCTATTTTTATAGTGAAAAATATGTTTTATTTTTATGTACATTATACGGAATACTTGATTAAGTACACACTTATATTTTGAGTCGGCAAATCGTAAACGATTTGAAGCCTTCCGCCTAATCGAAATCATAATTATTTGCCTAACGATTTATTTACATTATGTACAATTATTAAGCGCATATATTTATAGATACTCTAATATTATGCGCATATTAAAGTTCTATTGACCGTAACCGTTTATCTCATAAATTATTTTTTGTTGGTTTTTGTCGTTGTTTGTATCATAGCTTGATTTTATATTAAGCGGAAAACTCTCGTATTTTTATTTTTAAGCAATTAAAACTGGAGTATTGGCTTTTTTAAGCTTAGCGATGCGATTCGATTCGTTCCACTTTTGGTCGTTTTATGTTTTATTCATAGTGGCCATGCTGAGTAAAATTGAATTTAGAATATTTTCGTGCACGTGTACCAATATTCATATGAAAATATCCATCTTTGTTCTATTAACATACCTTAATTTGTATTATACTTAATTGTCAATCAATAGCTTAACTTTATTTTTTTAGATTTGATTTGAGTTAAGGGATAAATAATAGAAATTATGATGTAAAATCGTCCTTATACAAATAAAGCGGTCAGACAATCTGCCCCATCAAAGTACATAAAAAAAATTTTCAACCAGTTCCAAGACCTTTATGGATACTTATCTATACACTTAAGACGTTGAATCGCCGATAGTGAGATTCCGAGTAATTAAGTCGAGTATACATGCATTTACAAATAGGGATGTATATTAATAAGAACCGTTCACGTACACTTAAGGTGTATTTTTTTTTAATAAATCATACTTTAAAACAAATAGTAATTAGATATCACATTTTTGGAGCTGGGTCATTACTTGAGTCATAGATTTCAATCTCTTATGCATCATATTCACACAGATACAGATTCAATGTCGCTACAAAATAACTAAAATAACATCGATAAATATAATATGTCACATTTTCTAAATCTACTTTTTCTATGATTTATTCGAGAGCAATTTAAACAGAATAGCTTTCATTTAGATAATAGATCATTGGATTGCAATAAAAGCTGCCAATGATTAATTATCTAAAATTCAAGTACTCTCTGGTTTTAGAAAATCTTAATCTAAAATCCGCATCAAAAATTCTCAGCACAGCTTCTTTACCAGACCAAAATGAGCTATAAATATGTTTTATAATATTTTCAATGTGGTCGAATAATCCCATTATATCAATATAGTGTTTATTTTATAAAATTATTTCTTAAGATTTCTAGAAAAAATGCGTGTTGATTTCTCATTTTTCAAAAAAATTTGAGGTTTTTCTACATTTCTAATAAAATGTTATATACATATATTTTAATGGCTTGATGCTGTAATTTTAGAATTAATAGTTTTAATTCCATTTAATCAGCTGTTAATAAAATAAAACAAATATTTTATATATACACTTCAAAAAAAAAAAGTTTTATGACGGACTCTAGGAATGTCGATTAGCAAACATATAGTTTTGAACTTGCCGTTAAACATAAAAATTTAAATTTCAAAGATTATTATCCTTGGCGAGGATTACTTCACCGGCTAAACCAAACAATGTTTTCATGTAAATTCTATATAAATCATATGCTCACATTTTTTTTACAAAATACGAGAGAAAATATCATGTAATGGAAAATGATGCATTAAATATCTTTTATAATATATCTTATATAATAATTAAATACATTTTTTATTTTAAATAAATAAATAATGCAATAATTATTTATTGAGAATCGTAAATTTGTATTAAATGTCTTATTATCTTTCGGGTTCGTTTATATTTAAATTATTAACTAACATAAATACTGATCTAAACTATTGTAAATTAAATCAGTAAAATATTTTCCATATACAGAAATAATATAAATTTCAACGACAATTCTTGAATAAAAAAAATATTTTTTGAGTAATAGAAAACATCGAAATTGATATGAGAAACATTATTTATTATTTTTATTTTAGGTACTTGTGTATTTTAATCTACAATTTTTTATCTCTTTTCACGTATAATGTGATTAATAATTATTTATTCTAATTTATAATCAATATACATTCCTTAATACCTAATTTTAATAAGTTATTCTATTTTGCATTCATATATCATACTTAATCATATTCTTTATTACTCTCTTATTGTTCAATAAAACATATTTATATTAATAAATTAATAATTTGTTAAAAAAAATACAATATATAACCGCTTTTATTTTTAAGTTAAAATTCTTGATAAATATTGTACATTATATGTAATTATAGTAAGATTTGCTTAAAATTTATTATTATTTATACATAGGTATATTAGTTTGCTTTTTAACATATAAATTATGTTTTGCTGCTCTTGAAATTACTATAAAATATAGCGGGCTTACATATTTTTTTTAAATATCAGATTTATTTTGCTAAGCTAAATAAATAATAATTAAATTAATTTTATTTTAATTTTTAAAACATAATATTAATTTTAACTAGGAGAAAAATAATCTAAATAAAAATATACTAGTTGCAAATAAGAAGTTTACGCCATTGGCCGTACAGGGTCTGAAGCAACAAATTGAATTAAACTTTAATTTAACCTCTGCAAACACTCTTATACCCCAAACCCAGCATCCGGCGAGGCGTTCACCGCTAATTTACTTTTAAAATCCTCGGCATTTTTTGCGTCACTTCTAAAAACACATTTCCTAATTAAAGCGCACCCTAAGGCAAAATCTCTAGATTTACGAATGTATATTATAACTTGCAGAGCATCAGTATATACTAACTAGGACATGATTCGTTTATCCAGTTCATTAAAAAAAAAATAACTGATAAATCAATGAAAACTTTTACTTTGGCATTAACATATTTATTTTTGCTGGTAAAAATCATATTTTTTTCTTGAATAGAATATACAGTTTGTCCTTAAAACTATATTTTTTTCTATGCACTAATAATAACCATTTTATTAACTTACTTTTCTCCGAGCAATAAATTTGTAACACAAATAAATAAATTGGAGTATATTAATTAAAAGCAATTAAAAATATTTTTTATTTTTTTCACTGTCAAAAATAAATAAATTCCAGAGACAAAAAGATATGTATATTAATGTGATACTTTTTACAAATCTGCACGATTTATATAGTGACCTTGTACATGTAAATGTATATCGTTTTAAATACTTTCAAAGTTTAGATTTACAAATAGATTGAATCAAACTGCGTGATCCTTTAACTTTTCAGTCACGCAACACGTACACAGTTTTACCTTAATGAATCTGACACGTTTTGCAGGAATTTTCCTCAATCATTGCAAAACTACAACCTTAGGCGATTAAATCGCTAAGCCATATAACTTGATAAACTAGTGGTATTAGGAAATTTTAGAGTGTTACGGGAAATAATTTTATATGTAGTCAGACAAACTTTCAATCAAAAGCGTCTCTGTTGCCATTTTTGTCCTTTGATTTGCACTTAAATTTCGTCGGCGCCTTTTGTGAGACGATTCCTAATTCAGCCGAAACCAAACTTTTGGAGTTTGGCGTTTTCAGCTTCGGCTTTGTGTGGCGGCTGAAACTTTCTTGTGTTCCGGGGGAAACTTTCCAGTCAACCAAACTTAGCTTGCTCAAATATTACGTAACAAAATCATCGATGTTTGCTTAATATTATGCTGCTTTAAATAGCTCATATCATATATGAGCAATAGTATTCACATTGTACAATTAAATATTTATTTTTTATTTAAAATAGTAATTTTTAGTTTATTATTAAGTTACTTTCATACCTGATAGTTTGCACATGGTATGGAATTCTCTAATTGTATGAACTCGTTAGAACGGATCGATAATTGATTTACTACGCATTTTCTGTGTAGGTTTTCATTTTAATTGTATTTATTTTCATGAACTTCTTGTAAAACTATTATTAATACATAGGTATATAAATACTTAATATATTTTTCCTTCTCAGAAATAGCCTGCTTCTTAAAAATATTAACATAATCAAAAAAAAATATAAATTAAAAAGTAGCTTAAAATTTTAGCAAATAAAAGTTAGTAAACCGTTTTAAAATACATATTTAATATTTTTCGTTAATTTATTTAAAACTACACCATAAAATTTCACCTGAATATTGAACGCACCACCTTTTTAAATATTCCTATGTAAACTTTAAAAATCTGTTTGTGTTTTCTCAGTAATTATATCAAATTTGAACAGCTGAAAAGTTTTCTGTAAATAACCGCAAATTAATTATTAACGCAAACATTTATTAAACCGGCGAAAATATTCGTTTTTTTATTCGATCGATAGAGAACAACGCAGCGCACAAGTTGTTTGGTTACTACTCAACTTTTTTTTCTAACAACCTAAATATTTCCCCTCGAATATCACATGCGAGTGAAATAATGGCTTTAAAAAGGTACACAGAAAAAACACGTCGGTAATTATTGCCGGTAGCCCCAGGCAACCACCCTGTGCTAAGTAAAACTGAATAATTCGCCATAATACAACATCGGGTCAAAATATATGTTACATGATATCCGGCTAAGATAAATATTTTATATTTTTACAATCAATTAAAATATATAATTCATGTACTTAAATACTTAGATGCACTAATTATCAAAAATAATATTTCAAATATAAAAAAAACTATGCGGAAGAACTTTAAATTAAATGCCAAGTTCTGTATAAACCCAAATGTCAGGAAAATCAAGTTTTAAAATAGTATCTTCCTTGATATTTACGATTAATTAATATGTCTGGATTATTAATATTCATAGAGTAACCATATATTACTGCGCTAACAAACTATTTATTATATTGAATTGTATAAATAACATATATTGAGCGAAATTTAAGTATCACATGAAGTGACACTAAGATCTAAGTTGGGTTTATTATTGTTTGTAATATGTAGTAGAAAAGTGAGATTTTTTTTTATTTGCGTATATTATAATTTAGTTGTAAATTTTAAATTGTTAGATTAAATATTATTGCATAGTAAGGGAAATTATGAGGTAGATTTATAAGTAATAATATTTTAATGCAAAATAAAATAAAAGTCAATACATATACGTACTTATAGTATACATTAGTGATTTAATTTGAAAAATATAAAAAGAGATATACAGTAACTAAATACAAAAAAAAATATAACACTAATATAATACCACAATTAAAATATTGTTAAAAGTTATGATTTTCAACAGAAAAAATAGAAATATGCCAAAACAAATTAAAGTAAAATATTAATATTATAATTCATTTATTAAAATTACTGTTTATTTCAGTATTTTATATTAAAATACATGAAAAATAAAAGTACGCAAATATGTTAGAAATCTGTAAAAGATAAACACTAGAAAAATGATTTTTCCTGGATTTTTTTTTTTCAATATACATCGATTAAATGAGTATAAAAATTAGCTTATATTTAAATTAAATATGCAATAATTATAAAGAATATAAATAAAAACGACTGTTGTAACTAAACAGCTCCGTTTGTTCCTCGGTTACTAATCGATTTTAGCTATTCGTAAAGAGAAAAGACGTGTTTCTGGACTTTGTATTTTTATTTTCAGAATGTCTCTCGTACATAGTGTGTGTATGTATTTAAATCTAGTTTAAAACATTTGCACTTTGTAGATGAAACAAATAACTTGATTAGTATTTCATTACTAATTTCTAAAATTTAGTTAAAATGTATTTAACATAATAGCTAATGGTTCAAGGATAAAAATTCGTACTATTGCATTGAAGCAAGAGTTAAGACATATTTTTCGTTAAAATTATATTTAATTAAGGAATATTATGTTAGTGTCCAACCATTTTTTTATGTGATTTATAAAAATTGTAATGTCAAGCTTGCGCAATATATATATATTTAAATTTAAAAAAAAATAATTACACTACATTATTTTTTTCGAAAAGCAATTTTAAAAATATAAAAAGTTAAGCGAACAGTCGCCATAATTTAATATGATTTTAACTATATATTAACCTTATAAAAAAATATGTTTTAAAAACTATGGCATATAAAATATATTCGTTCAAAATTTATTTTTCATTTCTATAAATTAATACCCCAACTATTGCTCTTTTACAAAAACAGTTTTTTCCAATAAAATAAACAGAAAAGACAATTTATAATTGTAAAACAGGCTATATGAAATTGAGGTTTTTAAAATTATCTTTAACCTCAAAAGGTTTGAAAGTTGTGGGTGTGCTAAATAAATTACAGTAAAAACATTATATTTCATTTCAATTTTATCTTTAACCGATGTCAGTAAAAAAGTATTAAATAAAATATAAAAAGTATAAAAAATTCCAATTTTCAAACAAAAAAAAATATTAAATTACATATTTGATTTACAATTGATGTTTTATATAAGGTATTATTCTACCACGTCAGAAAAATATGCTATTGTTTACATTGTAAAACGTTGAACACTGTGTAAAGCTAAAATTGAAGACATTATTACAAAGTTGGAAAAGAGCTGTCGCACTAGACGAGTTGCAGACATTTTTACGTTGTACATGTACCGCATTTTCCTTGGCGATGAGAAAACTTTTACAAAGTATTTTTCACGTCGCTGATATGAAAGGACAAAAGCGTCAACCCCTTAAATTGAATAGGAAAAGTAGCAAAATGTCTTCTCCGCTTTGCATATTTGCCAATATCGCCAGTTTCCCACCGATGAAATTGAATACGTTTATGTGTACGTTTATATTTATTAAAATTTTCATAACGACTCTAGAATTTAAATTGCGATTGCATTCATTATATTTATGTACTAAATAACTATAACAAATATATATATATATAGTAAGTATTTCTTATAAAACATTTTTAATGTAGTTTTTATGTCTTCAAATAGTAATTCAATTTATGGTATTCAACATTTTTAATGCATCATTACATTAATTGTTCAAGGCGTAAACCATAATCTATATTGATAATTCTATGACATTTTTTGTTGGAACATATCGAATGAGAATTGGTTTTAAGTGTTATTAAAAAATATAATAGTTATTGATCAAAATATAACTCATTTTCATATATTATATTAATTACTACGTAATTACTCGGTACATGTTAAGGTAAAAATTATGTCACAGAAACGGCTCACACATATTATTTTTTTACGTTAATACTTTTAATTAATTTTATTTTTAGCTTAAATACATAGCCTATAGAAACTATATATTTTATATAAATAATAAAGTTTTAATTGTAATATTATTAATATTAAAACATGCTAGTTGAGCAATTTTATTTATATTATACATTTTTCAAAAAGTATTTTATAAAAAAATATTTGTAGTATAATAATAATATTTTATATATATATATATATATATATATATATATATATATATATATATATATATTAGAAAATGTTGTTGTAAAGAAAACTTACATCAAATTTTAACTGCAAAAGTTAGCTTTTTTATACACAACTTATTGATATAACAAAAAAGTGGTGTTTATCGTTATTGGTCCACTATTTGTTTTTTGAGTATTTATTAAAGATATGCATATTTTAAAATTTACTCATAATATCGTTAGTAAAACCCCTTTATTTATTTTTAACTTTTTGGAAATGAAATACATTTATTGTATATTGTTTCGTTACCCAATCATACATTTAATATAGAAAAATAAAAAACACTAAAACGATTTTCTTACTCGGCTTTTAAATGGTTGACTTTGAGTTTGAAAGCCTTTCACTCATTTAAGACACTTCTTCTTACTTTGAAAACAACAGTTTTCTATTGACATCGTCAAAGTCATAATTCTAGCAATAGTATATTGTTTAAACAGGAAATTGACAGAACTGTTAGCTTGCTGCAAGCACAAATTTTGTATTAAAATATTAATCTCTTTTTAATCAATTATATTTTCCAATAAATAATTTAATAAATTCATAAGAAAAAAAAATAATATTATTTTTTATTATAATGCAATTTATCTATTTGGAAAATCGTCAATTCTTATAGGAGTATTATATATATTTCTTTCTTTCTCCTTTCTCTCTGCAACTAAGCAATTGTTGAAAAATATATAAAATTTAAGAAGTCCAGTCTGGAGTATTCCTTTAAATAATTAACATAAAACAATAATATGTTTAATAAGGGTTAATCATAGTCTTATCTCTATTTTATTATGGATTAGTTATCATAATATTTCTTATAAAAATACGTCTCATTTAAAATTTTATTTATAAAATTAAATATGTTTATTAACAATTAATTATTAATACCACAATAATAACAGTTATATAAATATCGCACATAATTAAAATACAGTTGAATATAAATATTTACTACAAATGCTATGAGATACCTAACGTCGTTCTAGGAAGTTATAATGATATATAAAGAGAATTACACGTCGCACAATACAAAATATATTTTTAGAACACGTGTATAAAAATAATAAAAAATAAAAATATTTTATACGAAAAAATAATGAATAATTATTTTGTATATAAATAATTACTATACCTCTCAAATTACTGTATCACAAAAAGCGGCTCTAAAATAATTGCCCATCATTGCTTTCAATTATAATAATGTAATTATATATGCACATGGGTCTACGCTCTATAGGTACATAATAATAGTTGTTTCAATTATAAAATAAATATAATTTATTGACTTGATAAGCATAAAAAATTAACGATTTGTCCTTACACTAGAATAGTATGTGGTCATAAATTCCAATACCACATTAATGTATAACAAGTAGGTTATAAAACTTGCGATGGAAAAATTCTTTTAAAATAGGATAAATAAGTCACTAAATTGACTTTTTATAAATTTGGAAACATTTACAGTAAAATCTGTTATTGCTTTATAATATTATATAACTGATAGTTTAATTTTTATTTTATTCTACGGATAAGCTATTTTAAAATATTATTTGGCACTGGGTATATTTAAAATATAAAGTAAATTAATCTATGTAAAACGAATTTGTATGTATATGTAGTATTTTAATATAAATCTTACGCTGTAACATGACAGGAGTTAACCTAATGCGTTACAACTGAGTAAACACAATCAATATCTACAATAAGTAGTGATACACCAAACCGAAATATGTTTGTAAATTAGTGCATATATTTTATTAATTGTAACTATTATAACAGCTTACAATCAAGTTACTATTTATTTTATTTTAATTATGTTTTACAATATATAATTGTGGGGTTTGGGAAATTTATTAAAACCTACTCTATGATGACCGATCGTAATTATAATTATATAAAAAATACTAATTCTGATCTTCTAGACATGAAATTAAGAAACGTTTCTTAGATATTAGCGACTGGTATATTATCACCTAAGATGGTGATAATTTTACCTAGGAACAAATAGTGTCCCGTCCTTTGCGTGCCGGGCAAAAGCGCTCCGACATAAGCGCTGTAAAATGCGCGCCAAACACTTATGCGCCGACATAATCGCGCGGTGTCATTTGCGTGAATTAAAAAATATATGTATGAAAAAAAAAACATAATTTTTTCATATATATATTGCATTACTCCCGGATCACATAAATCATATTATAACTAATTCTTAATGTTTCATTCATAGACATTTTCGAAGTCTTGATATTTTTTATTATTTCACATGCTTTACTTTTCCGTTACAAACAAAAAAATACTTTCCGCGTTTTAACTCTAACTTATCGAACGAATATTACTGAACTAACTTTTTACCCGCCGTTTAGTACTTAAAATTAGAATTAAATAATTATTATGTGCGAAATGTGTATTTACATGTTAATAAATACGACCGCACCTACTTGTTATAAATTAGAGCAGATTAGACAATTTTGCTGATTAGCTGAATTTACCGTCTATACCATTTGTAAATACAGTTTTATTTTTTTTAAATTAACTACTACCTATAAATAGTTTAAAATTTTGTAACGTTTGGTGGATGTTCAGTATCGGATGAAATATAATGTTCGATCAATCTCTACACGTCTTAATAGATATGTATGTAAAATAATAATAATAAACTAGTATCGTTTAAATGTTAACCAAATACACATACAAGAAAAGTAGTCTCTTTACCATCCTGTTTTTTTAGTATGTGTTCCGTGTGTTTAGCCTACACACAAGTTACGTATAAAAGTAGTGCCGGTATCGTATCTACCATTATCATGAGTTTTTGGACTTTTTTCACGTCTGGAAAACGGATTTTGCTCACCGCGGATATCGCGCAAGTCATATTAAAGTAAACGAGGCCTATTCTTCGGTGTACAATGGGGCCGTTCTATGCGAACTAAGCTGCTTCTGAGGGCTTTCAAAGGGCCAAGGAGGATTTTTTTCATAAATGCGCATTGATTTTTTTTTTTATTTTTTGGTATGCTTGCATCAAATATTCTAAAAAACAGAAACAGGACAGATGTCGTACATTATATTAATAAAGGCATACTCAGCTAGTTGTGTAATATTTAATGACTGGTGTATTAACGTTTAATTTCGTACTACTATATATGCGTTTTAATGGTTGCTTTGTGACAATGTAGCGAAATTAATTCCTGATAAAATCAAGAAATTTCAGTGAAATTCATCCAAATTATTCTCTAGCCCTTGCTTCTTCCAATTACTATTTTGAATCAAATCCTTAAACATTAAAAAAATATAATAAATAACCACGAATGTTATATCTTAAGTAGGAAATTATATTTTGAATCGATTAATTTTAAAAAATATTAAAAAGTGGAGTTTTTTTGTTTTTAATAAAAAAATGTCATCCATAGCTAAAAAGAAAAATACATTAAGAAAATACAATCAATACTTTTAAGATATTTTACTAACCTTGAGTTCAACTATTGTGCTGAACTAGGAGATGCAAAGAGAGAAGCGGCGGCTTATTCTTGCTCGAAGTTTGTACAAACTTAGTGGGTCCAAGTTGAAGAGCTCTTGAAGTTATTAAGCCTTTAAGCCCGAGTGTCAGTAAATATGTCTGGGGAAGTGATCGTTAATTTTCCACGGTCGTTTTGATGGCAATCCTTTATGCGTGTGTTATTCTTTCTCAATACATTTGCGACGCATACTCTTGCCGTTTCAATCTGCAATTTTATTTTTTATTTTTCGCGGTGGTGTCCCATTTTATCACAAAAGCTCCTTTTTTGTCTTAAACATATAAAAACCTATCGTATAATATCTATTCTATAACATGTCGTAATTGTCTTTATTAGTGATTTATATTATTTAAAAGCATATTTGGAAAATCACGTCTACAAATTATGCTTTTTAACTGTTTTTAGATCTGCCGATTTGACTCCTCCATTGATTCCAATTAATGAATGAAAGTGTGGTTTAATTAATGAACCTTGTAATATACATCTGAATATATTATTATTTTATAATTTAGCTTGTTAAATGCATTTAATTATTTAATGATAAATACATTATGCATAAAGTTTGTATGATTGTATAAACTCAATGTAGTGAATTAATTTATTTATTATTTAAATTGTATACTTTCGCTCGAAATCGATCATATTTACGATTCAAGTCATGGATCCTAAATTTACAAAAGCTTACTCGCGTTGCTTCGTAATCGATTTTAATGAGAGAGAGCTAAAAAGTATTATAAAAAAGATCACGTTTAAAAATACATTATTGCGTATTAAGCAATTGCATTTAATTTGGGACATTTGTAATATACATACACATCTGTATACAGAAATATATAAAAAAAAAACAATGCTTGATTGGTATTTTTTTATTACAAATTTTAATAATTTCATATAAAACATCCTGGACTCGATGTCAAATAGTTCAAACGTATACCTATGTTAACATCAAATAAAAATATATATTTTAAACTAAACTTAGTCTAAAATTTGTCACTTTTTGAAGATTTACAATGTTACACAGATTTACAATGTTGTACGCGCTCCTTTTTATATGGTTATTTTAGATAATCGTAAGTGACAAAAAAATATTTTATTAAAATTAATTGACTTGTAGTACTCTGGCTCCTAATATAAAAATTTAGGAAGTATCTAGAAGCGGTCGATGAAAGACGATATTTTGTATAATTTAATTTTAAATTAATTACTAGTGCTAATCAATTTAGAACTAAGCATTTAAATTTCATATAAAATGAAGTTTTAAATTTCATATGATATAGGTACAATTTAAATTTCTCTCCTGTACAATATTTCTGGTCAATCTTTGATCAGAAAATGCTCTTATAATGAATATGTGTGTAGTAGCTTTGCTATTAAGTACCATAGTTTAAACAAATATTGAGCATTTTAATTTGATATTTACTGTATTGCAATATATATTATTTTAAAAAGAATATGAATATTTCGTTGATACTCGGCGAATTTTAATCTGTCACATTAAACATTTAGGGTAATTATGTAGTATACAATCCGCTTTGAGTTAAATTTTTAATGAATTAAATTAATTAAATACGCTTTTGAGAGCGTGACGCAAAATCTCTTTAAAGCAATATGTCTGCAACAAAAAATAGTAGGATTATGTACAAAAGTACATTTTATACCTTTTAACATAGGTCATATAATAATCTTTATCTCGTTTTACACCTATTTTCGATTATTATTATCATTAAAAATGACAAGTATATGTATATTGTACGTCAATTAGAATTAATGTAAAAACATAGTTAAGAGAAACTAACGGAAACTGTATTATAAAAAGATCTAAAGATCGGCTTTAAACAAAGAAAGACTGTCAAGCCACTTGCATCTAGAAAAATTGACTATTTGTGAGCATATTGTTGAGAATAAAATACACATCTAACCATGCAATAATAACTAGCTAAAAGCATACATATGTAAGTCATAACGTTTTAAAAAAACATTGTTTAAAGGTCGACTTCTATAGAAAAACATTTGCAATTTCCTACTTATTTCAATTCACTTTCTTTAACTATGATTGGAATACCAAAATGAAGCAACACTGGAATGTAATATAACAATATACCCACATGTAATATAACAATTTTTGTTCACACATTAACGTGAAGAAGAAAGTAAGGATTTTTTTTATTTAATTTTTAAGATGTCAATTAAAATATAATATATATAAATTTTATTAATTTTCACACATAAATAAAATCTATCTTATCATTACGGTTATTGTCTTTAATATTAGATGAGATTAAAGATCCCTAGAAAACAAATTATTTATAAAAATTTAGCACTACAAATATTGATTTAAATTTAAAAAAACGTAGGTATTGTGTAGTAATATTCGTACATCATATTTTATGTTTTTTTCTATATTATGTATCTTATCAAAGTAGACGTTGAATGAACCTCGACGTAATCATGCACCCAGTCTCAAAATCTAAATCCTACTATGTATATGCTTATAATATACGCCTTACCGTCGAGTGAAAATATCGATTCTTGTAGTGGAGTACCAGTTTCAAACACACGTGTATACGTTTGCTATATTTATGTGTGTATGTAAATTGTAAAAATTTATACGTTTCTACAATGCGGATTTGTTGGAATTTTCTTCGTGTAAATTGCTGGCCATCACGCAATCATCGGCCAAAGGGAAATATTTTCATTGCTTCTCTTTCTTATCCTCTTTCTTCTTTCTACGTTCGTGCCTTTTTATCGGACTGTTTGTAAATACATACAAGTATATAGTAAAATAATACATTTTATAATGTGATTATTTTTTTTAGATTGCTCACTTTCAAATTCACGCATTTTCAAGTCATCCGATACTTGTTGTAACAATAGATAATACACACACAGTTTTTCGCGTATAGTTTTTTTGTCGTGATATTTCGGCTGGATCATACCAGCCATCGTCGTCCGAATAAATTTATCAAATAAATAAATATAATGACCATTAGAATTAGTTTATTAACAAAAATAAAATTATTTCATAATGAACAAGAATTAGATTTATGTTAATTATTTCAATTTAGTTATGGTATTACAATAAATATATTGTTTACCTACACACAGTTTGAGAAAGTGTGTTTTTATTGATATTTTATTGATTCTCGTATATGTAGGTACATACATATATAGGATAATAATAATCAATGCGTTTTACTATTCATTATAAATTTATATTGATACATTATTTATGTTTTACTGCATTAATATTTTATAATGTATTTATGTAAATGATCATCTTAACAGTGAAAATAATTGAGTGTTACTTTTTTCGTTGTTTTATAAACTGACGTTTGACACGTGAAACGTGAAATGAAAATATACACCTTACGCGATACATGCTATTAAATAATTTAGCTTGTAATATGGGTATATGCAAATTCTTTATTACTTCCTGAAATAATATTATTTTTGGCATATATAAATATTCGCACATACATCTAAATCTGCTGAGATATTATGATTTGATTTGCAACAATATTTAGACAGCTTTATAAACAACCATTTGTTTTAACTGTACGTCGGAACTTCAACGGCACAAGTACATGAAAAACTGAAGGCTGAATTGCTTTTATAAAAATATACAAAGCTTCTCAAAATGAATTATTATTCAAAAAACGGTCCGCTGATGTCGACATCTTATTTTTAGTTACAATTGTACTATTTTTTTATTATATTTTACATGTGGTATTAATTTATGTTTTTTCTTTGCAGATTTATGGTTGTCCTAGTTTGTCTTATATTCAGCGTATTATCTACAATCGACCAATATAGTAATTTTGCAAATGAAACACTTTTTTGGATGGTAAGTTAAATATTATATTATTTTAATTCTATTTTAGTTTTAAGCTTAATAATATAATATGTATTTTATACAAAAAGTATTTTTTCACTATTATTTTAAATTCTTAAAAACATCATTGTATAAAAAATAAAGCAAAATCAATAAGATTACAATGTCGGTTAATATAATACATGCAAAAATAACACACAATTGTAATTTGCGTGTTTAATTAACTACATATTATGGATTGCTATTGCTTCGATTAATTGTAGAATTTAATAAATCGTTATGTCAAAAACAAAATGGCTTTCAAATAAATTAAGTGTGATTATTAAAGTACTTTTAATAATTTACTTGCTTTATAACGATATAAATAAACTGTCATATTAAATACGTAATCCACTTTTACACAAACCCTCGTTCAAAGCACTTATCCTACACTATATTATTATTAAAATGCATCTATTTATTAGAACAATAAGCAATTCTTATATTTTATATATTTCCTTCTCTCTCCTAACTCTCAGCAACTTGTGAATGGAAAAATAAAAATAAAAGGTTGAAAGCTTCACACTAACGGCTTTAAATAATTAACATAAAATTAAGTTAAATTCTACTTTTATATCTAATTAAAATATGTTATTTTATGTTAGTTATTAGTATCTTTGTTAGTGGTCATGGTCATGCTTATGTTTATGTTAATTAAATCTATTCGTTAGTTTTAACATGATATTTACACACTGAAGTACCTTGTATTTCATAAGATTATTTTGCAGTATATTGGGGTGAGTTTTTAATGTGTTCTAATATTATTAGCTTATCTTTTTAATTGTTTATTTTACACTGACACACTTGCAGTTATTAAATATATAATTGTTAGGCATAAACCAAGAAGTGCCGGTCATTAACCTAAGGAATTTATTTCGGAATCTATCAAGAATGTTGATATTTGACATGGATGTCGCACCCCAAATCTGGGTATCATAAAACCACGCTGATTTTATGATATTGTATTTTTTTCATATTATGATCCAACTGTCAACACAGCTAATAAATAATAGATTTTTATTTTTATATATTATATTATGTTATGAAACACATTTATGTAATGAAACACCGAAGAAGTTCATGTGGCTTCACTCTCTGGAGTCTTCTTGTTCAGTTTTCAACGTTGAGGAGACGCACAGCCTCTTCGTTGACATGCCCTTACATCCTCGCTTGATGGACTGTTCTAGTACATTGTTTTGGAATATTTGAATCACCTCTCTAATATTTTTACTGGCACAGCCTCACAACTAAATGCCATAAGTTCACATGTTTGGTTGTACACAAGTAGCTTGTTTACAGTTAAACATGAAAATGTCTAGCTCTTCACGCTTTTTCTTGACATGCTCTTTCCAGCTGAGATACTTATCTAAAAATCATTCCAAAGTACTTATTTCTATTGAAATATGTAATGATGTTGTTGAGATAAATCGGTAAGTACGTGATATTTTTGTTGATAGAGTTTCTACGTGTACTGATTTTAATTCATTTAGTTTGTGTTTCCATTTAGCGGTCCATTTTTGAATTTCAGAAATTAAGATGCTTCTTTGTTGTTTTTTCCAGTTGCCAAAATTTCCGTGTCATCGGTTGGTTAAAACTTCTGTGGTATCATTGGCAAAGATAATGTAGAGGAATGGGCCCAGTACACTTCCCTGAGGTACACCAGCGTTGATCTTCTTAATTTCTGAATAGCTGTTTTCTTGTTTAATTCGAAAGTAGCGATCTTCAATGTATAATTTCAATATACATGGAAAAGCTTTAAAAAATTTATGGTTTAGTCCGTCTTGCCAAACCTTGTCAAATGCTTGGAAGACGTCAAAAAAGACAGCCGAGTAGACTTTCTTTTCTTCTAGTGCTTGTCCTATGTCTCAGGTGATTCGGTGGACTTGATCGATTGTTGAATGGTTTTGTCTGAATCCAAATTAATGTTTGGGTATTAACTTTCTTTCTTCTATTATGGGTGTTACTCTTTTAAAAATAAGTTTTTACTAAAAATTTAGAGAGCATTGGTAGCAGTGATATTGGCTTGTGTGATGCGAGTACATTCAGCGGTTCCACGGTTGTGGTACATATTTGAGTCGAAATACTGCATTAAGGGTTTTAATGATCTACAGATATTTTTGGTAGCTCCTTTAAGCAGTGGTGTAGCTAGGGTATGTGCCGCCCAGGGCGATCCTTAAAATTACCGCCCCCCACATACATTTTTTGCAGGGTCATAAAATCAGCATTTATTAAAATATTAAATTGGTTATTATTAAGTTCCTGTTATTCGTGGATTTATATATGTTTTAGTGCATTCAGAGTTAAGAACCACACTAGACGATCCCATCGCGAATATGCCGCCCCCAAGCAAGTGCCGCCCGGGGCGGCCCCCCCACCCCCCCATTAATAGCTACGCCACTGCCTTCAAGACCTGCAAGTGATTAAATAATAACCTAGGGCTTAATTCGTTTTTTTTCAAAGATGAGCATAAATTTGGTTCTTAGAGTTAGATGTTTATTTTTGTTCCAAATGTGATTCCAAGATATTTATCTGAGTTCCCCTGTGCTTTCCAATTACCGTTAAGTAATACCGAAGGACAAGTATCTTAGTTCAGTATAAATGTAACATTAGCTATGATTCGCAGTTTAGAGAGCAAATCTTAGACTTTTCATAGATGATCTTACAGTCCCTTCGTTACTATTTTTGGGTTAGTATCATTAAGAATTTTTTTAAGAAGTGCATCATATTTGTTAATAAACTATATGATATTGTTATTAATAAAAATATATTTTATTTTATTAATCAAATATTCTAAATCACTTAAAAAAGATGACGGTGAACTTTTTTTATCAATAACATAGCGGTAAGCTTTATATGATAAATCATTATTTATCGCGATATTACAACACGTAAATATCTCCGTTAAAACGTATCGATCGTTTAATAATCACTTATAAATACATTTTTCCCTATTCCCGTTTAATCGATATAAATTTATTCATGTCACACGCAAAGGTTTACACGTGATGATGTTAACATATTATTTCACCGTGGCTATTTACATAACTACATATGTGCGAAAGGGGGTCAGTCATATTTTTGCTATTGTATCATATATTTATATATCGAACGAATACTATAAATATAGAGTTTTTTGTATGTATATATAATACTGCTGGATAATAAAAAAATATTTGGCGTACTTTAGCGTAGCATACTTGACGTAAAAAAATCGCAAAATCATTGTTGTATAAATAAATTTGAGTACTACATCAATAATTCATGCGATTGTATTAACATACCGTGTATTTAATTTATTCAAGTACTGTGGAATTTATTCGTTTAATGACTGATTATGTTATGATCCGTACAATGATTCAAGACAGTAGAATGAACGTGTTTTGAATACTAATCAAGGACAAAAATAAAATAATATAATGTTATTGCGAAAGTTGCTAAAATATTTAATTTTATATCCAAAAATATAATGAGACATATGTATGTATATCATACTCTCTTATATATATATTGTTATACATGATTCTTTATCGCTTTATTTCAATACATAATACATAAAAACAGCTTATAACGAAAAACATGAACCCTTACAATTAATTATTCAGCATGATACTAAAACAGAACTGTAACTTTATTTTCATTTATAGTTTGTGAATTTAACTAGTAGTTTTTTTTATATATATAACTAATTTATTTTACTTACACAGTTGTATACTAATTGGTCTTAAATCTTTCAAATTACATACATCTGTACTAGGTCAGACGTTTATTAAGCAGTATAGTGGCATTTTTATAGTTTTCACCAAAGAGTGGATTTTTTACAATTATTCCACAATCATCTGGCTCTTATTCCGTTAAATTAATATTTTCAATAAATATATTTTTTTCTAAATCTAGGTTCAATCACGAAAATATTTTTTTTCTAGCGTTATCAATTATAATAAAAACCGATTTAATTTTAGGTAATTATAATTTTTAATAATTGTACATTAAAATATATTTTTCTAGTACAACTCGTTCAGTTTTATTTTTTATTTACATAACATAAATTGTTATCTGATTTACTTGCATCTCAAAAGAGTCGTGGATCGTAGTTTAAAATAAATACAATCTAAAGCATATATCATAATCAATCATATAGTACAAATACCATTAAAAAAATTTCTACTATTTATCAAAGAAAAAGAGATTTATTTTTCATACAAATCCAATTGAACAGTTTATTCAGTAAAAGCATCAAGTTAATATGCAATAAATATGTTATTACTTGTTTTTATGTACTATATGTATTTTTTTATTT
This sequence comes from Plectrocnemia conspersa, assembly GCF_051122295.1. NCBI lineage: Eukaryota > Metazoa > Arthropoda > Insecta > Trichoptera > Polycentropodidae > Plectrocnemia > Plectrocnemia conspersa. The sequence continues at coordinate 17,289,758 of NW_028277173.1, forward strand.
ATTTGCTATATAGACTATATGATTTACATTATTATATAGGTACAATACATACATATGTAAGGATAATAACATTTTTTTGTACTGATAATAGATTTATATTCATTAAAATACTGTGTTATTTTATGTAAAATATTATTCTCAAGCGTAATACTTTATTATGCAGATTTATTAAAAAAAAGCATAAATATTTATAATTATATTGATACGCATATATTAAAATTAAAGTTACAGAGTCTTTGGAATTGAAACAAAGAAAATTAGAAACCCTTAAAAATATATTTCCCAAACAGGCTTAATAACGAAAATGGGTGAGACAATAGTGAAAAATCTGAATGTGAAAATGACCAGAATAGTGATAATGTAATTTAACATTTTTTAAATACACTTCTTCAAATGGAAATACAATAAAATACGTAATCAAAAAAAAATGTGGATACCAAGAAGACACTGGGATAAGAATTAATAAGCGGCAAAGTGATTTATATTAAATAATAATATTCAACCCAATGGAAAGTTACTAAAATCAAAAAAATTGCCTATATTGCCTCAACAGACCGATAAGCATATTACCAGTTATCTTAAAAGTATAAAAAAGTATACGTTTAAAAATAATCAAACCGTTAATAGAGCAACTTAATCTCTATCAATTTGGCTTTAGAAATAAACACTCTACAATAAACCAAGTGCAGTTTACAAAATATATCAATGAAGAAAAAAAGTATTAGTGTAATAGTCCAAGATTAGCTCTCTAAATGGTGAATCGAACTAATGAAACTAAAACAAAAATACTTCTCCTCCGGTATTCTTTAAAAAAAATCGATACCACAAGGAAACTTCGCCAAATAACCTGGAATGTATCTCAATAGAAGACTGATCACGAAAACTCATATTTGGAACAAAAGGAAACATCTGGGACTTGGGATGACTGATGCTTCTTGGTTTGTTCCTAACAATTATATATTAAATAAACAATTGTGTCAGTGTAAAAGTGTACAATTTAACAATGTTTAAACAGATTAAAAACTCATCCCAACATATCTGCTAGAAGACAATGTTGTAACTTAAGCATGTTTATATGGTAAAATTAAGTAATATATTTAATTAACATAAGCAATAATATGAGCACTAACAAAAATACCACCTAATTTGAGGACGAGAATTTAACTTAATTATTCATACCACAATTTTATGTTAATTATTGAAAGGAAACTTTCAATGGGAGACCTACGTGTTATTTTAATTTTTCTTTCTCCAAGTGCCTTGTTGCTGAGAGAAAATAAAAATAATGAAATATATATAATGTAACGATTTTTTATTGCCTAAATAGACACAATATAAATGAAAAAAAATATTTTTAATTTAACTATATTTATTAAAATATTGTCTTATTCTATGAAATACAACAATATTATTTTCAAGTGTTATACTTTAGAATGCAGATTTCAGTAAAAAGCATAAATATTTCTAATTATATTGATATGCAAAAATTTAATTGGTACTTAATAATTTTTTTAAATAACACGTGAAATTAAAAATGTTTTTTAAAAGGTTTTAAACGAATATATTATTATTAATTGAATTTTATATTAGTATTTATTTTATTGTCAAAATACCGTTTGTTTAAAAAAAATACAACCATATTATTATTACACATCTGCTTTTTAAAATGTCGTATATAAAATGTATCGATTATACTGCTTTTTATTAAAATATTTTGAGTAATATCCAGTGGCTAATATAATAAAAATATTTATATTTCAGTTAATGAAAACTTGTTTTACATATCAAACTTTTTAATGATTCTAACGGTGTAATAGCAGCTCTCAAATACCGCCAAATTATAAATATGTGTAATAAAATTCATATTTTTTTTTATATAAAGATAATTTTATGACTAAATTCAATTTTCTATGGAAAATAAATACATAAAACGGTGAGATACTAATTCATAAATATTCCTTAACAATATTTATTGAATATTACAGTATTTTTATTATGCTTTAAAATATGTTAAGCTGTTTTCAAATGTATATATCAGCAGTTCATATTTTCAAAGGTAATAAATTAAGACTCCTTCGTGTAGTACCGAATTAGTTACGTTGATTTTTTAATAAATAAGATACATTTACAATAATTTGAGGCACTGAATAACTTTTTTTCTATTCCATAGGCAATCTCCTGAATGCTCTAAGAATAAAACATATTATACAAGTTCTAAAAATAAATTCAGGAGAGTTATGAATTTTTTCAACCCCTTCGTGACTATGTAAATAACAAATCTTAAGATATAAACATATTATATGTGAAAATATAAAATATGGATGTAGCTTTCAAGGCATCGGGCGATTGTTTTCTTAGAAGACCGTTTTTCGTATATTGTGATACATGTATAAAAAAACTGTGTCTGGCTAGCGGCGCTTCACTGACGTCTCGAATCTTATTGAATAATATAACCGTGTAACCTATATAAATTATTCACAACATCAAATTGGTGTTCATCCTACACGTTGCTTGTCCTTTTTTATATTTTTTCTTCACCTCCAAAAAATATATAGAAACACTTCGGAGCGAAGCGAGATTACCGCGTCAATTTAAACAAAACTCCTATCCGTAAACTGAATTATTATTCAACATGAACCCTTATATTTTAGTTATTCAATCTCAAACTCATTTCAGGTCTTGTGTAAAATTTCAGCTTTAACACTTCAACCCTATAGTTAATTTTTATGCGTCACTAAAGTCGTTAAACATGATACTTGAATATTTTACATTGTGCGTGTTCTTAATTACGAATTAAGATTTTATGTGCTGATTTATTAATATTATTTTTTATGTATATGTAGAATGTTTGTTTCAGGAAATATGCTTAGTCGTTTTCTTTGGCGTAGAATACTTGGTGAGATTATGGTCGGCAGGATGTCGTTCAAAATACATGGGATTCTGCGGAAGACTGAGGTTCATACGAAAACCCATATGCATAATAGGTATGTAAATATTTAATTAGCATAAGATCTTTTTAATCTATATCTTAACATCATATCAGTTTATCCAGAAATAAATGTCGTTTATTTTAAATTTAAGTAGCAGTTTTTAAAATTAAAAATTCTGGTGCCGCTGCCGGGGCTCGAACCCGCAACCTCAGAGTTACAGATTACGCTATTCCGTTTTGTATGGCTGTTATTTAAAAAATAATAAACATTTAAAACTATACTTCATTACTTTTAATGCAAGCTATACTGTACAAATGTAAAAAAATTATAACGTTATTAATAGTGAAATAATAGCTACTTCAAAAGAAAGTTAGATTAAAAAAATATCATGTCTTTTAATATAGTACAAACATGCTCGATTTTTATTTTTGATAAAATAATTCATATTTAGAACTTTAATTAATTTAACTATATTAACTTTATTGCCTTATAAATTATATAGCAGGACTCAAAAAAATGATCTTATCCAATCTCCATTTATGATGCATAAACGTCAAATTATAAGCTATTAAACTGTTTTTATAATGTTTATTATATGAAATGAGAAACAAAATAAATATACAAATATACTGTCATGACATAAATATTACCATATATAGTTATTATTCTAAGCAAAATCACGTACATTTTGACACATAATGCGATATATTGAGACGCACGAATAGAAAATGAATATCATAAAGGTTATTTTTATTACATCGCGTGTATATTTTTATTTATGGTACCCATTTTTATTGTATAGTCGTGTATTGCTCCTGTTGCATGTAAGGCAACACATTTTTTTGTTCCCACTGGCTGTCGTATTTTGCGAACCTCCGCTTTATGGTAGTAATAAGATGGGACGGTCCGAGATGATGTAAAGGATCAGGCTTAGTTCATTCACTCGGGAGCCCCATGGGAAGACCTTCATGTGTGGAAAGCTCGCTGAAACTTCTCCCTTGATAAATGTTTAAAAAATAAATAAATTAATATTATTGAAGGATAAATATAGATTGGAATTAAATGCAGAAATATGCTTATTTGTTAATGGATTGGTAAGCAGCGCTTCAGTGACAATAAAAAATAAATATATTTTTTATTCGGTTGACAACGCTGCCATTTTTGCTAGTGTCTGAGTGACGTGGCAAAATGACAGTAACGTTGTTTTTGCAAGGTGATTTTAAATCTCAAACAATTGTTTTAATACTGTACAAAAAATAAACTACTGCTGAAATTCATTGCCACCGTGTTTCTATTTATAAAAATTACAAAACTGTATCATTAATTCAAAGCATAAATGTTATTAAGTTGAAGGTTATTTTTTGTCAATTTTTTTATAGGCGTTTGACGTTATTTAATCGCGTGTCCAGAACTGCCTTTAAAAAAAACGGTTACCGCAAGATAAGCTTTGCGTGTACTGGGTGCTAAAAAAGAGAGCAGGTGCGAGACTTCTATGACGTTAAAATCGTTCCTAATCTATGTTGGAATATTTATTTATGAAGAGGCGTTCCAAATCTATTTTATGTTAATATAAAATTAAATATTGTGTATTTTTACCATTAGAATATTTCCCATATTTAGTGTATTTGATTAAAATGGAGGGCATCGACAATTTAGAGAACCGTTAAAAGAAATGTATAGAGCTAGAATGCGATTATGCTTAGAAATAAAATTAGTTTTGACGAAAAAAGTTACGTTTTCTTGCTTACTGTGTTTGTTTTTGTATTTTTTTTACTCATGTAGAAATGTAAAGCATTTTTAATATTATATAGACGTGACATAAAAAAGTAAACTACCCTATCTTGTTTGAGTTTACTTGATGCATTGATGATAATGGTTGTATATCGATTGTTTTATACAGAATTTTAGTCAAAAAACTTATTTTTGTGTGTGTTATAATGTGTTTTAAAGCAAATTTTCTATTTAAGAAATCCGCGATAATATTTCTACTAGAGTTCATATACAGAACCATTTTCTTATCTCAATAATGTGCGTTGATGTTAAATCTTCCCTAGCGGCCTTCTGTGAGGTTCTTTATAGTGCATTCGACCAGCTCCATATTCGAAAGCGCCCTCAAGTGCTTAACGTGTCATATCCTAGATGGTTTTCTCATGAGATCATCTCATTGCTAAAAAGAAAGCACGCCTTTCATAAGTTATGGAAGAGATCGGGACATCCATCTGCTCTCGAGGAATTTCGTTATTATTAAAAAAATTGTCGAACCTCGGTTGCTCAGATAATTTAACTCGGTTGTTTTCGAGTTATTTAAGCAACCGTAGACAGTTTGTAACCTATGGTGGCCGATTGTCAAAAGAATATTTTACCCCTTCGGGGGTTCCTCAAGGATCCAATCTGGGACCTCTGTTTTTTGTGTTATTTATTAATGACATAAATACAGCAATTAAAAATTCAAGTTTTCTTCTGTACGCAGATGATTTAAAATTATATAAATGCATTCGATCTGTTGCGGACTCCTTCTCTCTACAAAGTGATTTAGACTCTCTGTGGAGATGGGCTTCCATTAACCGTCTGCCCTTTAGTGTCGGAAAGTGCCATGCTGTGTCATTTTCTCGATCCCGTTCGCCATCAGCTTATTTCTACCATCTCGGTGGTAACATTTTGACTAGAGAAACTTCCACTAAAGATCTCGGAATCACTTTCGAGAGCAAATGGAGGTTCTCTCTACACATACACGACGTTCGTGATAAATCTTCCAAGACGCTCAGCTTTGTTATGAGGAATGCCTTTCACTTTGACGATCCGTCAGTTATTCGCATCCTCTATGACACCTTAGTTCGTAGCATTCTTGAATCGGGATCTATAATTTGGAATCCCCGAATAGCCAAATATTCCCATTTAGTGGAAAAAATTCAAAAAAGCTATTTAAGATACCTTTACAAAAGGACATTTGGTTATTATCCGTACTTATATCTCAGCGCCTTTCTTTTAGGAGCGTTGGGATATGATTCGCTGAGTTCTCGCAGAAAGCTGTATGTCGCAAAGCATTTTTTCAAATCACTAAAAGGTGCTGTCGACAATCCAGCTATTCTCGAGGAATTCCAGTTTTGGGTTCCGGAACATTTTCGAGAATCACGATCGAGACCTCTTTTGATGGCAGTTAGGGCTAGGACATCCGCACTTGCCGACTCGCCTATAGCTGTGGCCATACGGCTCCTGATAACGCTGGCATTGAAAATTGATTTATTTAATGTTAGCTACGAGGATCTGATCCGGTTTATATCTTTAAATTTTAATATTTTATAATTTTTTTTGTTATGTTTAAGTATTGTTATATTTATTTATATATATACGTTTTTTATGTTTTATAAATTTATAATTTGCTTTCGACCATCGTGGCGCATTGGGGTAACCTGTTAGGCCACGATGGTCTTAATTTAATCGAAAAAATAAAAATAAAAAAAATTATAATATGGCGAATATAAATCATCATAAATTAAAAAATCTACGACTAGTTTCGCTAGTTGATACAATAGTGTTTCTTTATGAAATTTTAATGAAATATAAAATAGTATTTCAGCTTCATTTCATTCGAATCAGAAAACACACAGCAAACGTTATTAGTAAAAAAAATAATTTGCAAACCTACAGTATGGTAATTATAAAAACAATCATAAAACAGGTATTGCAAACATTTCAATTAAAATTTCGTTATTGAAATGAGAATAAATTGAATCAATGCATTCAGATTTAATGGCATTTTATTAAGTAGTCTAATTCGTTTCCATTTAAAAAAATCTGGTTTAAACAGTTTCAATGTATTATATTATATATGCATATGATCTGTAATCCTTTAGTATTGTTTTCAAAATAAACATAAATATTTATTATTTTCAGATTTGATAGTAGTCGTCGCTTCAATGGTGGTCCTTTCGGTAGGATCGAACGGCCAAGTGTTTGCCACCAGTGCAATAAGAGGTATAAGATTCCTTCAGATACTTCGGATGCTGCATGTGGACCGACAAGGAGGCACTTGGAGACTATTGGGTTCCGTTGTGTTCATTCACAGACAGGTATTAATATAATTTTAATTAATACAAAAATAAAGCTTATGTTATTTACTTATTTCATCTGAAGATAAAAATATCTTAAATTAACATTTAACAACTTTTGAGACACATACTATCTTTAGAATTTAGATCAGTTAATTCGAGACCATTCATCGATTTTTACAGTCGAGTAACTATTGTTATGATTTGTAGCGTACTTTCATGTTTTTATGTATATACAATAACAATGCTAACTATAAATTGAATGTAATACATATTTTATTTTTATAGGAATTAATAACGACCTTATACATCGGTTTCCTTGGTCTAATCTTTTCTTCTTACTTCGTCTACTTGGCGGAGAAAGACGTAATTGGACCAAATGGAAAGAACGACTTCAGTTCTTACGCTGATGCACTCTGGTGGGGTGTTATAACCGTTACAACTATTGGATATGGAGATACTGTTCCGCAGACATGGATGGGAAAAATTGTAGCTTCATGCTTTTCAGTTTTCGCCATATCATTCTTCGCATTGCCAGCTGTAAGTAAAATGTTTTTTCATTATTAATTAATACACATATTGTGACAAATCCATATTCCATAAGGTGCTTATGGACTACGCTAATCTGGCCTTCAATTACACATTCATTTTACTAGTTCATGGTTAGTCTATTGATAACATAAATCAATTTTAAATGAAATCTACCTTTCATTTATATCATAGAGCTAGATAAATGATTGTAGATCGACTTAAAAAAATAATGAAATATATTCTGGAGCATTGTTATGTCGAGACAAAATTAGACGATGCAATTCTCCGACGATTTGACACGAAAATAGCGTGCAGTTTTCACAAGATCTGTTTGCAATTTCCTGTATCTTTAAATAGCATTTTAAGACTGCATTAAAATTTATTGAATAAAAAATTAACTGGACAAATATCCGTCTATAAAAAAAGCTTATGAAACATTAAATTGGAATATTATAACTATATAATTATATGTTTTATTTATATAATTTTATTAAAGCTCTTTCTAATAGCTAATTTAACTATTTACTATTTGTTATATTAATATTTTAAATATAAAATACAATATTTCCTACAGATTTGAGCTGTATCGTTAGTATATTTCCTAATGTCTTGTTTTTTATTTATATATATTCTTATTATATTTTTATTTTACACTTCGCTATAAAGCTCTAGTTCAATTTTAGTTGAATCAAAGTGAATAGTCTTTGAGAGACATTATCAAAAGCTATACAATTTCTGTTGCTATTTGTAACAGTTTGTATATTTATGTGAAGTGGAAGTTTCTGCATTTGTTGTTAATAAATGAAAATATTTCAAGATTTTGTAAACCTAAGCGGTGTGACTTCGCAGCCAGTGTGACGCAGGTGGAAAATAGTGAGATTTTTATTAGATTATATTACATATTGCAACAGACCACGTTTTCTCCGACCAGTGGTGGAGAAGCTGGCGGAGAGATGATGTCGGTAGGAGGTCCTCAGAGGTCTTGTATGTGGTGTGGCAGCGACGATGGTTATTTTTCTCACGGTAAATTAACGCGAGTTTTAATAATATTACCCACAATATCAACCCCGTTTGTAGCGAATTTTTATAGATAGCACCACAATTTGATAATACTTAACACAATAAAAACAAATACATATGAGTTTATTGTAATTATTATAAAATTAATACGCGCGTAAAGAATTTTGAAAAATATTGGGCGCAGTAAAATATAGTTTGGTAACCATTACTGTATTTTCTTAGGATAAAGTTTTTTTTTGTATGTAAAATTATTATAAGCTATTTCAGATATGTTGTTAGCTTTTATAGCATATATTAAAGATACAAACCTAATTATTTCTTTATAGTCGATAGTTTTTTTAATTATATAGTTTGTGATAATACCGATAAGCAAAAATATTAATAAAAAAATAATGACGTACTTGAAATTAAAGCATAACTTTTAAATATAATTTAGATCAGAGGTCCCTAAACTTTTTTGTCTCGTAGACCACTTGCCATGTTTTTCGGTTTTGGGTAGACCCCCTGCTTGCTTGATATTGATTTTTTGCAAATTCATCAACTTCAAATGTGTTTTTGCCAGCTGGTATCGTGCTACTCACTTTGAAAGATTTCTACTATCTGTGTATGTGGATTATTCCATTCATTGAAAGCCAAAAATAAAGTCACCAACATTTACATCTCATGGATCCCCAATTTTATTTTTCACTGACATGTACCCCTTGCAGGTCGTCGTCGACCCCTAGGGGTCGATATAGACCACTTTGAGAATCACGGTGGTATATTATTATGTGCAGGTTTTTACAAGTTCAAAATGTATTACGACTACAAAGCGAATGCCTACATCCTACAACTTACACAATTTTATAAACATATATAATATTTTTTTACTTCATAGGTACTTTTATAAATAATGTATATGTCTTTATTTTATAAGATTATAATGTAAGTAGATAGGTACTATCAGTGGTTGTTGAGATCCACTTCAGTGGACCCCCATTTTTATTTCATGGACCCCTAAATTTTTTTTCGCTGACATAGACCCCTTGCAGGTTATCATAGACCCCTGGGGGTCGATATAGACCACTTTGAGAATCACTGATTTAGATAGTAAATATGTATGACAAATTTTACAAAAAAAAAAAACTCAAAATGATATTATATTATTATATTAAAAAAAATAGTTTGTAATAAATTATAGACATTTTTGTGGCGATTTTAATTTTGAATTTTTATGATTTAGATAATTTTAATATATAATATGTGTCATGATCAATCATATCGAAATATGTTTTTACGGTTTTGTCAAAATGTTTCAAAATCATAATCGATGATATCTAAAAAGGTGTAAACTATTGTAAAATACGAATGATAACTTATTAAAACAAAAATTTGGCGTGGCAATAATATTAGCAGAACTTTTCGAAACTGTATGAAAATTCGATAAGTTTCAAAATATCTTCATTCACCTAAAGTAAATAACGATTTAAAAATTGATTCTGACAGTAAGGGTGTTACGTGTGCTGTGCACACGAAGGTTGGTGTTTATCTTTGATGTCTAACGGCGATTAGACGTGAACGTCAGAATTTTAAACCGATCAGTTAATAATTGAGTCATAAAAGCTCAAATTTCGGTTTCGACTGCGTGTCATCCTGGAGCACGCAACTTGTCGTATTTTTATAACAGTGCCCTTTATTTTGCAGCCAATGTTTTACTCGTATACGAGGTGTGATATAAAAGTTTCATTAAAAAAAATTAACAGACATCGCCTTTAAATTTGTCGCTTTGAGAATGTACACATCCAGGGTCGGACATATTGATCCTAACGTTTCTACTACTCATATCCTCGTAACTGTTTTAATACTTGTGTTTCTAAAATTATTGACTGACAGTTTTATTTGATTAGAGCTTAATATATGGACTATATGGATGTATGCTATTGGAAGTATAAATTGTCTTTGAGATTTTTTTATTGTGTCATTCTGTTTTTTGTTTTTAATGTGCCAAACTCCTCTGTAATGATAGCACAAGAACATTTGCGCAAGATTTAATGAGATGATAAATAAAAAAAGCAACGCAGTTTGATAACTATCAAAAGCTTACCAGTAACACGTACCTGCATTAAAGAAAAAATCTGCTAATGACTGCTTATGCACAATTTTATCAAGACAAAATTGGATCTCATATTTACTAGCGGTGCATCTAAGCTTTGGTGAAAGCGAAGAACCCAGAATTAAAAATATTTAATTGTTTTACTTACTATAACTTACGTTATGACATTAAAAATTAAAAGATAAATATAAAATAATAACATATTTTAGACAAATTCATAAAAAATGTAAACTCACCCTTAAGACTTGACTTATCTTAACCCGCGAGAGACGTAGCTTGTAATATATTTCCCAAGAGAAGTATGACAGCGAAAAGCTTAAAAACTACTGCATTGAATGGATAAAACTTGTGAAATCAAATTAACATGATTTTTACTTGTATGTCTATATTCATATTATCGCGCGATGTACCAAATCTGGAACATATTCAATGCTTTTCAATATATCTCTAGAAAGCCCCAACGGAATATCCTTCTGCTCGTGAGATAAGATAGACGATAACAGATATGCAAACACGTTTATCATTGTTTGCATGCAGGTAGAGAAGGAATAAGTCCGCACTACAAGGTAATACAATTATTCTCGAAACTTTATTGTCACAATACATATAAAGTTGAAAAACCATATGGACATTCCAAGCTTATTTTTCAGCTATAAATAGTTAATAAAATGTAATTTATGGCGAATGTTTCAGTTTATTCAAAAACTATTCTCATTAATGAATTACGTTTCAATTGCGACAAGGATTACATAAAGCCTAATACTTTCTAACACCAGAGGCCAGAAGTATTTTCTAATCAATTAAAAGGTCATGGGTTCAAATTACATATGAACCTTGACGCTTTTTCATTTTCTCTTGTGCGCTTCTGCTAATCCGACAGTGTTTAATTTACTATAGTCTTACTTTTATGCTAATAATTAGTTAATGTAAATACGTTGCTTCTAAAATAAAATCAGAATAGTATTAAAACATTGCTATTTATTGTTTATTAAATATTTATATTTATAGTAAACCGTCTTTAGGAATATATTATATGATTTACTGTACCAAATATATAATGTACACAACAGTTTACTATACAATATATATAAATTACTAAAAATGTAGATGTCTATTGAGTTTGAGAGTCTACGTTGTGGTCGTCACTGATTCGATTGGTGATGGGTGCTTGGCGAATGATTCGTGATATTTCTTTAATGAAGCTCACATGACTATCATATATAAAAATATGGTTTAATGAGCTATTGTGATTATTAATAGGTTTCGAAAGTCTGCGTGGCTGTTGTACAATTCTGCTGATCTCTATTTTTTATTAAACATTACATTGTCGTTTTAATGATTTTTAATACCAACAATTTATAATTAGTTTCTAAAATTATTAATATTTTAATAAAAGTTTATATATGTATAAATATTATTGCAGCAAACCAATTGACATGACTAGTTTTTTATTGATTCTCTCCATTCCTCCGTTTAAACATAAAAGGCGCGAGCCCAATGCGTTATAACGTCATAACTTTACAACAAACTTTAATTTTTAATACACATATTAAACATATATGAGTTAAATATTAGCACATAATACATATTTTTGTGACAGTACCAGACAAAGTATAGGGTTTGATGACTTACATTTGACTTTCAATTACTTTCAATTACCATGCAGCTGAGGGCTGGCTTTTACTAGTAACTAGTAACGTTTTTCTGATTTAATGTGAATTCGCAGACGCAATTCAGTTTTTTTAATTCATAAAAACATTTATTGGTTTGAAATTATATTATTTAGATGTAACCTACATCACAAAAATAAAAATAGTCAATGCTGCAACTGAGGACGAGTAATCTGGCGTAGACCCTCAGCGACGCAGCATCCGAATGGAATCTAATGCTGCAACTGTTGGGAGACGCAGCATATTGATAACATATTTTTAGATGCATCTCTAGAGGTTGCACACTCTAGAAATTTCCATCTGTGTATGCCTGAGCCAAGGGCAAAGCCCTAGCGTCGAGCCGTCTTAGGTGTAAAGCAGCGTACGCCACGACTTTCAATTTTTTACACATACATATGCGCGTACTGGGGCCGAGTCACAAGAATATAGTCGTATACGTCGCACGAAAATATGATAGTGCGCTGTTTTTGTTTCTACCGCGCTGCAATTTATTTAATTAAACATTATTTTCACTCCTGAATGTTAATAAATATAATATATGTATTATTTTATTCTCTTATATTTTCCAGGGTATTCTGGGTTCAGGATTTGCATTAAAAGTTCAACAAAAGCAAAGACAGAAACACTTCAACCGACAGGTGAGCTTTAATATTATTAAAATAAAAATCACATATATATGTGTACTCTGTTTATACAACTTTTGCATATTATAAAATTATAATGAATTAGCATTATTTTAAATTAACACATCACATGTTTAGATTCCAGCAGCGGCGATGTTGATTCAATGTCTATGGCGATGCTACGCGGCTGATAAAAGTTTCAGAAGTACAGCAACGTGGAATATCTACGTTAAAGACCAACAACATCAACAACCGTCGGTAGCAACTACACCACTGTCCAAGGTAAGAATGAATAGCTACCGAAAAGTTAGATTTTTATTATTATTATTATTATTAGTAATAATCTAAATAATAATAAAGCTCTGCTACAGATTTTTTTATTTGGTTATTTTTTAATAATGTATTATTTAGTATGACTTTTATTTTGTTTATTCTACTTACACAGAATACATATTTTATATGAATCAAAGATACATTATTAATAAACTGATTACTATTAAAAACACTGTATAAGGAATATTTATTAAAGATTTATCGCCTGTTTTGAATGCCTTGCAATAATCGAGATAATAAGGATATCATTCAGGTGAAGAAGAAAACATAAAAAATACACACACACGTATACATAGTGACAGCAATCAAACGTATTTATATGATAGACAAATAGATTTGCATGATGTGAAATTAATTACATATATTATATAGAAACTCATCCTTGTTTTACTTAATTAATTAAAAAAATACAATATTATTCATCGTTCTACATATATAATACCAAAGGGTCTATTAGTCACTTGATGCAAAAAACTAACATTTGCTTTAAAATTCTAAAATTCAATAACATCAAGTCAGCGATAATTCATGCATGAGATACCTTATTCAATATAATAAGTATTTTATATTATTATAATAAAGGTATCTTATGTATATTTATACAATATACGAAACACAAAATTTCATCAATCAGCAAAGGAAATGATAAATAATGATTAAAAAAATAATTATGACATATATGTACTATAAATATTAATAAGTGACTTATAGATCATAATATATTTAGATATAGTCGTTTAAATATGGCGATTCCTCATAGGATCTACAGAGCTGCAGCACCCCTAAAATACAATTATAAATAATAAATATTAAAAACTTTAGCCGTCACCTATATACATACGTATATATATAATGGTAAGTAAAATTTGATAGATATGATGAATAATATTGCTAATTTGATATAATAATAAGTATGTGTATACAATGCGACCCCTTATATTTAGTGTTTTTGGTGGTATTTGGTAAAAGTCACTAATATCATACACTCATTATGTAATCACTCAATATGTTATATGATAAATGCATGAATTGATTGTTTTATATTTATGATTTTATAATTATTTGCTCTTAATATAAAATGTTAATTATTTTTCTGTAAATTGATTTAATATACATATATTTTGAAAGATATAAATAATACAGGAAAATATTAATGATTAATGTATCATACTACATATTGATGTTAATGTGACTTCCTTGCCGTTTTATATCTTAACAATTATAAATAATCAATTCATCAATCATATATTCACCAGTATTATATATATATATATATATATATATATATTTATAGATATTTGATACAAAAAAAAACTAGCGTGGAAACCACTGTATAGATATTGTCGTAGAACTATTCAGCATTTTGATGTTAGCTCTGCTATGATTAATTGTTGTTACATTCAAATTTTAACAATTCGAATGCAACTCGCTGTATTATCCTCTCCTTATAGAATAGCTATCCTGTTCGTTAATAGATGTTGTGTTAAGTGTTGAGTGTGATAACACCGCTGTTTGGGTCAGTCCCTCATATTGCAGGTCGCGAAGAAAGCATCGGTGCTGAAGAGGAGGAAGTCCAGGAACAAGATGGAGCCTCCGACTTCACTCCAAAACATGGGCGATAAACAACCGTCGGCAGATGGTAGAAGAGAATCTGAAGGAGATGTAGTGTTTTACGTTGAAGAACCGAAAGCCGGTCAGTTTAATAGATTCATATGGACATTATATAATGTATAATATATTTATCATGATACTTTTTATTTATAGGAACTCCAAATCGTAACAGACGTGATGGCTTCGGTGGCGGAAGAACATTAGTCAGTCAAGCTTCGTCTGTAACGGAAGCCGCTAGTGATGAAATTGACGATATGGATCAGGAACCAGTGAGAGTCACAAAGTAATGATAAAATATTATATCAAGTATGTTGTAATGAGAAGTACGTTAATTTATATTGAATGCTTGTTTCAGATTGACGGAAGCACATAGAAACGCTATCAGAGCTATTAGGAAAATAAAATACTTTGTAGCACGTCGAAAGTTTCAACAAGCAAGAAAACCGTACGATGTTAGAGACGTTATAGAGCAATACAGTCAAGGGCATTTAAACATGATGGTGCGAATTAAGGTTAGTTTCTATATCTATTGTTATTAATAACTTATATATTGGTGGCGGTATGACCAAACCCTTTTGGTTGCTAGTCCGCACACTAAATTGAATGCTGTGAGGTGTATTTATTGTCATATACGTTTACCGATATATAATTGCATAGCTATACTTTAAGACCTTGATACAAATGCATTTTACATTGAATACTATTTATTAAAAATTGGTTCTTGAGGATAGTATAGTCAATCACACAAATTTTTCATGGGCTTATGCAAAAATATATCAAGAATAAAACATAGTATATAAAGAAAACGTCAAGTCTTGAATCAGAAAACAATACCGAATATAAAAAACGACCTCCTACTAAACGTTGAACACACGAAATACTGAATTTGTGATAAATCTTAATTTTCACTCGTATTTCAATATCCGAAGTTATACTATTTTTGACCAATGCCTTCAATATACAACACAGTATTTTAAATGATAGATCTGGTTAGTACATTAAAAATAAAATTTAAGTGTTACATAAAATATTATCTAATGTGTTCATTTTAGTTTTTCATATCATAATAGAGTTTACTTAGAATCTATAAATCACTTTAAAGGCTTGAAAATATTGCTGTATTTTATATATGAGGATATCATATATAAAATACAGATATATAGATTTAATAAATTTAGCTAAGCATTTATAAATTAATAGAATTGTATTCATTGACAGGAGTTACAACGACGTCTAGATCAAACTCTTGGTAAGCCTGGGAGTTACTTAACAGGCATCGATCGAGTTGGAAATGCTAAGCCGATGACCGTAGGAGCTAGATTGTATAGAGTCGAACAACAGGTATGACTATTACATTGAAGATATTTGTGAATATTTCTTTAACAAACATTATTGTATTACAGCTCGGTTTGATGGATAAGAAGATAGATCAACTCGTGTATGTTATAAATGCCATGTCGAATAGAATGTCTACACCGTGCATTGTAGAAGCCAATCCAGCCACTCCGTCGATAACCGAAGCTGAAGCAGAAACTTCGGCACCATAGCGCCAGCCCAAGTCTCCGATGAACAACGGAGACTGACAAAATGTTACACAGGCTAACATATAGCCACTAATAAAATTTCAAAAGAAAAACTTAAAATTATCAATCATGTCGCAAGAAACTTTCATATAAATCATTGTGAAAAGTGAATTTTTCATCGGCTCTGATTTGACAACATTGAAGCAATAATGAAAACTGCCAGTTATAAAATGAACATATAATACATTTAATACTTGACAACATTTTCATATGAATAATCGATCGTAAGACAAAATTAATTGGTCGTATTTTCAACATTTAATATAATAATTAGATAAGTCAAATTATTATATTATACTTTACATGTCTTCCTTGAATTTTATGTTGAAAACTTATTAATTCAATTGAATATTATATTATGTATAAATATAGAGTTAATAATAATCGAAATGTCCATTAGAACCAACCTTGACGATAAATAATGTTTTGATTAATAACACAAGTAATACTTAACATACTTTATGTATTGTCGCACCACAAGATTTTTATTATATAAAGAATAATAAAGAGTTCAAATTAATCAATAGTCTCAAATTGTACTTCTTTTTTTGCATTAGTTAAAAATACTGCTTTTGAATAAATCTGATAATAGATAAGAAATATTCCATTTAATTTAAATCATGGTAGACATTGTTTTAAAATAATATCTTGTAAATCACTAATATGATATAAGCAATTATTAAGGTTGTAATAGTGTATATACTTTACTATAATATACATATATTAAGGTTATATAAAATTTTGTAAAAATTGAAACTGATGCACGCAACAGAATTGTTCAAAATTGTGCTTTTGTAAAAATATATCTGAATAGGCGTTTATTATATTATAGTACTATTATTAAATAATATATATATTATTAAAAGATATATCTTCATATCTATAAACTATTATAAATATTATATTATAAAATATATATTCATGACATGGAATCCATATAAAAATCTTGTATTTTTATATTGTAACAGTAAATTATTTTCTTCAATTGAAGCTCTATTTTTGTTTATATAAATGTTATAAGTACACTTATGCAAAATTGCATATGATTTTTTAATATACTGTGACGTTTAGAATCAATATCAGCAACGTCACATTTACTTTTGAGTAATTTACATGTCTGAGAATGAAACTTTAATACACCAATAATTTTTACAAACGCCGGCCTCAATAAATTAATATAACTTTTATTGAAATACTTATTATATGTATTTAATTTTTTTTCTTATTCATGCATAATTAGTATTATGTACGTTTTTAAGTAAAAAATCTAAATCTAAATTGAGTTTTAACGTAACATTGTTACAAAATAGAAAAATCGAACTTATTAATTATACTTATTTGGGTCCATGTCTAATGATTTTTAGTATGTTTCATTCTGTTTGTACATATTTTAGGCTTTGACTTTAATCTCGCCTTAGTCTTGAGACCAACTACAAATAGAACTAATACTCATTAAAAAAAAGTGATCTTTGCCTTTCGAATGATCTTTATATTCTATAATTTTTAACATAGTATTCTTCTAAATAATTTTTTAGTCTTATATAGTAATTAAGATGCTTTTAATACTTATTAATATTGTGTAATTTTTAATGTTATCTTATCTTACTTTTGACGCTATAAGTAGAAAAAATAAATATTTTAGATATTCATATGCGAATTAAAGTTATATTTAAGTAATGTCATTAATGACAGTTGAAACATTAAGTAGTATTATTATTTGTAACATTTTACACAAATAAAATGACTATAAATTTTATTGAATTGGTAATGTATCTATTGATTATGTATTAGTAATAATATTGATCCTTTTTGATAATAATTAAAACAAAATTTTGATTCGAATTTTCAAAATAATGTTTCTGTAGAATTGTAAAATATAAATATTTTTATATTATTAATTATTTAATATATGCGTATATTTATCACCACACTATGTGTGATTAATACAAAGAATCGAATAAGTGCGACTATTTCTTCTAATGATCTAATGCAATAATTGCTTTTTTTACATGACTACTTAACTATATTTAAGTATAATATAAGTAGATCCTTTCGTGCCTCACTTCATAATTTATTTTACTGTGATAAATATGTATGTATATATTAATTAAAATATATACTCTACGCATATATATAAATATATATATACAATAAAAATAAACTTTTGAAAATATTTATAAAGTTCATATTTTAAGTTGCTTTATTTAAAATTTCACTTAATTAAAAAAAATATCAGTATATAATTTTTTTTAGGTGGTATATATATATTTTTGCTCAAATGTGTTTAATTAAGTTTATTTTAAATATTGTGCTATATAAAGCATGTATGTATTTTATTTCATAAAACATACGGATGTATAAAAGTTTAACGTAGAAAATCACTTATAGAGATAAATTATATAAATCACTATTTTTGGTCCTTAAAACTTAAAACTACAAACGTCTCCAATAACATTTTGGCTTAACTGCAACAGGGGGCCAAAACTAGGGACCACTGATCAAGCGTCTTTGATAAAAAAAATAGTTTTTTGATAAAATGTTATTGGCATTCATGCGTAAAATATTTATAAATGCACTCCTATGCATCATGACATAATAAATCTTTTAGGCTTTAATAAATAAAGTACATCCATTTAATTATATAAAAATTTTGCTTAAAAAGTGATGTGTGATATACACCTATGAGAGTGACGGTTATTTGAAATAAACTAACCCATAGGCTATTCGTAAATTACTAATCTATTTTATGGAATATATCATGAGAGGAACTTGTATTGATACAGTTCGATCATTTGTGATAGCGTTTTGCAAACGTTGGATGTTCGGAAAAGTGGAATATGAACACTAGAAAACAATCTTCATATCTATAAAATACATAAATCAATCATTTAAAAAAAACATATCAATTTATATATTGATCGATTAAAATTGTATTGATCATTTCGAATATATAATATGTCATGTAACATTTCATTTCTGAACTGAACTGTTAAATGTTAAAATGTTGTTTTTTAATATTGCAAATAACACCATTCCCTGACAAGATTCATTCCACTATTGCAACGTGAAATTATTTTTAAATTTCCTAATAAATAAATTGAACTCTAATGTTATTTTATTTGCATCCCTTGATATGATAATGTAGAGAAACACAATCGATATGTATGAATATATTTTTTATTTTTATAAATTAAAAATTGCACCATTTAAATATTATAAACAATTAAAGCTGTTAAAAATATGGACGTTTAACTCTGTTAGTCCAGATGCTTATACAAATAACAATATTCTAAAAATTCGTTCTAAAATCAAGTCTTTGGTGTTGATTCGCGATGTAGTTATTATTTATATTATTTACGATTTTTATTACAACAATATATTCTTAAATAAATATATTAAGAAAGTGGTCCCTGATAACAAGTCAAGTCAAGTCAGAGTATATAACATTATTATAAATATTTATACATTTTCAATGTGATAACCTGATAATAAAATATCCTCACTATTATTTATACAATGCTATGATAATAAATATGAAATTTATCTGTTAAAAATATTATTTCACTATTGTAATTGGCTTGCTACATCCGAGACTAATTTCGTGTACATATAACTAAAAAATAATAAACTGTCAGTTCGTTTTTTATCAAAATTACAACAAAGTATATTTTTATTAAATAGATTCACAAAAAAAAATTTAGTTAAATTATTTATATTAACTCATAAAAACAATTCAAATATAAATACATTTTACAATATCAACAATCGTACGCATAATGCAAAACTTTTTGTTAAAATATAAAGTATAAATTTAGTTAAAGTCATTTGTTGAGAGTCTTTAAAATGCACTTTATAGCTCTAACCATCTCTTATGTGGACTAAGGTGGTGGCAGAGCTAATGGTGTAGCTTCACTTTCATTGTTTATAGCACCTGGTAGATAATCTTTCCAACTGCGGAATAAATATCTGGTAAACTTCCTTAGCTGCCGAAATTTGCAATAAGTCGCTCCTTCGGCCGATTCCAACTGTTGGGTCTGGATCAGAAATCCCTTTTCTTTGAACGTCTGCTCCAACTTTTCCCTCTGCAGTGACTTGCGAGATTTACGCTTTCGGCGAGTTGTATCGCCTGGTGCCGGAGGAGCTGGGGCTGGAGCTGGAGTGGCAGTCAAAGGACCGCCGCAACCGGCCTGCTGCAAACTTTCTCTTGGAAAGAATTCGTAGCCCCTGCTAGCCTTATCTCCAGTGCCACTATAATATCTAAAGTTTCCGCCGGAATCGACCGAAAGCATCTTCTTCTCTTGCAGACTTGGACGAGCCCCTCCGGTGAATTTAAACTTACAAATACTAACTTCAGTAGCTGGACTCGAACTAGTATCGGCAGCTACAGGAGGGATGAATATAGCAGATCGCTTTCTCTTCGCTGGAGCTTGGGTGCCATTAGTTGCATTTCCTGATCGTTTACTCCTCGTAGTAGTAATCGACGGAGTCGAACTATCTGAACTAGCCGCTGGGCTCGGAAGAGGATCCGCTTCAGGCGCTGGAGTCACCGCTCCAGGCGTGGCAGAAATCGGACTTTTCTCAGGCGGTAAGGTATACGAATTTCCAGACGATAGCCCTTGATAATACATAAGTTGCGACTGAAGAGCAAGGGGATGTACAAACACTCCCGCATTGGGCCAATACACATATCCACCCGGCAGCGGACTCTCTGTTCCTACTTCAGTTTTTTCTAAATTACTTAAATCACTGGAAGACGTCGTTTCTTGTAAAGCTTTTCTAAAATCAGGTTCGTTAATTTTAAGCGTAGGACTCGAAGTTTCAGGTACACTTATAATGGCGGGCGTCATTTCGCTATTCACGGACGAGTCGCAGTCGATTTCCGCATCTTCTTCGTTCTCGTCCATGGGTTCCGTTTTTACATTGGCAGAGTTAGCTTTGGCGTACACGTTGCCGTGCTTCCTCAGCAATCTAATTTTTAAATTATTTAAATCTCTTACACACAAATTGAGCGGTTCTAAATCTGAAGTAGAAGATGGGACGGAAGACACCATAGAAGACTCCAGCGGCAAATCTTCCTCTACGACCTGAGCGCATTTGCTCTTCTTGGCTTTGGTGTCTCTCGTTGTCTTCTTGTGCTCTTGCGACAGCCGCTTTTCTAATAAACTAGATATTTTGTTTTGGAGATCAGTGCGTTGCTTGATCGGTGCGATCAACTCGTTTCTATCTATCTTTTCCTGTTTAATAGGAAGACTCTTCTCGAACGTTGAATTAGTATTGAGTCGTTCGTCTACCATGTGACTAGGAGTACCGGGGAAAATTGTTCCGTAATTCTTATATATGAGATGGCAAATGTCTGCCTTCTTAGGCTTTCGACCTCTACGCGGCTTGGAATTATTCAGCGTCATTTCTCCCATGTAAGGTAAGTCGCGATAATTTACTACTTTGGGAGAAGTATTAATCGGCACAGCAGCAGCTCCCGTGCGCCTTCTACGAGTCGTAGAAGGAACGGGAGCCGGGGGAGAACTCACGGCAGTCATTCCGTTATTCTTTTGGATCTCGTTCTGGATCGTAGTGATTCTCTGCAGCCAGTCGTGTATTGATTCATTAGGAAGACTGTTCAATTCGTATAATGGTGGCGTTTTGGTGTCAGTTTGCGCTGATGACGTTGTTGTAGTGCGGCTTGGGACTTGCGGTGATGGCGAGGGTTTAGGCGAGGGGTTGGCCATGGAAGACTTGTTTTTGTTGAGACTAGCCTCGTAATGGTCCAAGTACTCCGGCGGCAAAGCTTGGTGGTGGAATTTCAGTTTCCACTGTTGTTTACGTCGACCTCGCGACGTTTTGTTGGGTTCTGTGCCTCCAGCGGGACATACTATTCCTTTACCTTCGTGTAAAGTTGATCTGAAAGAATAATATAAATAATTAAATTTTATTTATTTATTTTATAAAAATACAATGTAAAAAAAATGACAGTTCTGTTTTGTGTTTTAATAAAATGTTAATAAATTGCTAAAATATACCAAATCATTGGGCGTGTTTATGTTAAAAATTTAATTTGTACGAATATTTTGAAATGTTTTACAATCACTACATTTTTATACCGCTGCATAAGAAAGGGTAGGTCCGTGCCAGATGCTTTAAAATATGCATGATCGGAAAGTATTTAAATTGGTAATCTAAGAACGATATTAATAATCAGCTAAGATGAGAAACCGCTCCGGGTGGAAATCGGCAGATAGCAAAAATGTATGGGAGTATATTTTTACCGAAAATTTTCTAACAAAAAAACAACAAGGATGGCTAATTCCACTTTAAATAGTATGCTTTAAAAATAAAAGCGAAAAATATTATACAATTATTCGAGTTCTTTTATTGTAAAAAAACGGTAAAGATATATTCAATATATAAAGATATATATAACATTATTCTATATTACTATAATCACATATTATATATATCATATTTGTGTTTTTTTATCAAAATCGAGAATTCTCGAGAAAATCGAAAAGTAAAAATAAGAATCCTCATTTCTCAAAAACTGAAAAACGTCAAGAAAACCTAGCTGTGATAAAATAAGAAATAATAATTTAAGCCTAAATGAGACTTGATATTTGATTATATTTTGTTATGGTATGTTACATCACGAGGGGCGTTAGCCCAATGCGTTATAACGGGATAAACACAATCAGTACCAACAAACAAGAAGTGAGTTTATACTGAAAATTATCTGCAAATTAGTGACATTTATTTATTGTAAATCTTCCGCTTAATCAGAAGTTAACCCAATACGTTACAATCAGCAACTACTAAGTAAGTAGGGAGTAAAGTCTGTACATCAGTGACATCTATTTTAATATAAACAATCAATATATGTCACCATCGAGTACTTAATTATGTATTACCATATACAACCGTGAGATTAGATAAATCAAGGAAACCCTAATCAGCAATGATCAATCAGAAATATAATTTAATAATAATTATTAAATGGTCAGAATAAAAATTAAATTTCAGTCAGAATTTTATTACCAGCATGGTCATAATTATATTATTCAGGGTCAGAATAAAAATATCATATGGTTCGAATTAAAATATTAGACGATAATATTAACAAAAAAATATTATAACATTTATAAATATAAATTAGCAATGAAATATTTATTTTGGAAATATCTTATAAAATATTTCGCTCACACCTTAATGTTGTATATGTTAGGTGCGAGTGAACGTCGATCAGAACCGTGAACACCCCATGAATAAGTCTCAATGAACCTACTTAATGCCAACTGCGCGTCTTACAGCGAGATGAATCATGTCTGAGATGATAGAATGCCTAATAATAATTCTGGCCGCTTATATTCTGACGTTTTAATATAAATTCTGACCACAACCGTATTGCAATAATTCCGATCCTCTAGATACGACACTAGAGTGATTCAAATCCATATCTTTCATGATCATATCATGATCTGAAGTTACATAGGTGCGAAAATCACATAAAATACTACCTTAAACTCAATCTAATCGACTCCTTTAAAATAAATCAAATACAATCCATGCGTCTGTCTAATTCCAATAAAACAAGTTTTTTTGTTACGTCACATATTTCAAGCAATAATGTTTTTAACACCACTGATACTCGACTTTTAAGAAATCCTAGAGAACGCTACTATGTGTATATTAAAACAATGCTTTATTTTGTTGATTCTTTTTGACTGATGATAATTTTCACTCTGATTCAATCAAATATCTTTTGATGTACTCTAATGTATATTATGCATATTCTTCGATTCTTAATCATAATGTTTTTGTAAGCTTTAAAATATATTTTTTTAGTGAAATGTTGAAGACCAATAACATTAGATTCTTTATTTTTTAAAAAAAAGGTAAATTTATTAATACTCACTGTAGAAAATCTTCTGGAGTCCAAGAGGGTGGTTCTCTTTTGACGATGTCTAAGGTGGGGCTCGCGCCCTTGCCCTCTGGCTCTTTGCAGGGCTCCTGCATACCTCCACCTGCAACAAAATAAAATATGATGTTAAGTTTTAAAATATAAAAAGATTGGACTTCACTGTAAGTGTTGCCTTAACGCAATAGCACTACCAAATAAGTCATTGAGCAAAAAATGCAGTTCACGTGGGTGGCGGAATAATGGTATGTAAAACGCCGGAACGCCCTTCGATGATATCATAATGCGGATTTGAACAAAAACCCACATTTGTACAATTGCGAATCGTGAGATATCTCGACCAGCGTCGCATAAAACAAACGCGTCTTATAATAATACAGCAATCAATGTTTTGGCAAATGGCAACGCCAAGAAATCAGACGTTGGAAAGTCTTAACAAGATTTTTTTATGCGATTCTCCAAGAAAAGCGAACCTCTTCAATGTCGAGCGGAATGTAGAAATAATCCAAGGTTAAAAAATAATCTTGCCATTCTCTGTCAAACGTCTGCGTGGCGCTTTTCCTGAAATGTGTCACGAAAGTGCGCTGAATTCTGAAACGGTTCGGCCTAGGCGAGGTCTAGTATTTTTGTATTTTCTGGACCGCAACGGTTCGCCACTGTTTTTGGACACATTTACCTCGCGTCAGTGAATCATTTCGCTTTTTCCGGGAGGCGTATCAAATCTTGCCAGATAAAATATGGGACAAGTGTCGTCATAATAAATATTGTCAACATAACATATTGGACGATCGATACACAGGTAATTATGTATCTCTTGTAAACACTAAAAGACCCAAGAATTCAACTTCCGCATTCCACTACTTTAAAATAACTTGATACATATTACACCATGGGTGTATATATTTATTTTATTACACTACAAAAATAACTATGTTATACAACAAAAAAACATTGTGACATTCCTAAAGAATATTATTTTTTATTTTATTTACTTATTGTAAATCTTCCGTTACAATATAACAGGCGCTAGTCCAATGCGTTACAACGAAATAAACACAGTCGATAATTAGTAAAGTAAGTAGTGAGAGAACAGACTGGAAGTCTGTAAATCAGTGACATCTAATCAATAGATGTCATTTTCCATGACCTAACTCGATTTTATTTTAGTTATGCATCATAATTTTAATTACATACAAAATTACCCATATGGCATTTAAACCCATGTCTTTAAGGTATTAGTCAACGACTTTTACTATTAACGATGGATCAAAGCACATTGTTTATATCCATAAAAAAGTTGAACAATCACTTAAAAATAAGCAATGTTTACATTATAAAAACTAAAATTAGGATTTAAAACATGCACGCATGTTTGAGATAATATTTAATTTTAACTTGCAAGTCAACGTATGTTTGCTAAAATAACTTAAAACAATCAATCAAAAATAGCAATAGATTTTATATATTCCTATATATAATAAACCATATTAAAACACAAGCATACATTGCGAATAATAACTAAATAAAATAATAAAAGTTAAATAGTTAATATTAAAAACATGCAATGTTTACGTTAATAAAACTAAAATTATGATTGAAAAATATTTAATTTGAACCATTTTTAACTGTAGAGTAGATATATGTTTGCTAAAATATTAAAACGCAATAAGGAGTAGTAATATCCAAAATGTCAAGAAATTCTAGATATTCCTTTCTATATACAATTTGCACTCAACTGAACGACTAATGCGTCAGATTGTTACATATCCATACTAAAACGTTTCTATGTTATTTGCGACCATCTTATGTAATCAAAACACACGTTTGATAATAACATTATATTTTTTTGGTATAAATATATGTTTTTTGATTATTTCCTACACTATGATCATCCAGAAAATCACATAAAGATGTATCAAACAATAAAAGTTAATGGTGTAAATAAAGCTAATAAACATATGATTAAAAATATCATTGTTGAACTAAATAAATCGACTATAAAAAATTCAACACTGTAAATAAATTGCTATACAACAATTTAGAAGAGCCATATAACCCTTTAAGTGCTAAATTAATTTTTATACAGTTAAAATTTACTTAATTTTTTTTTATATATTTATGTTCATTCTGTGCTGCATCTATTGACTAATTACGTGATTTTTATTAAAATTAATTTACCACATAATTTTTTTATTGGGCATGAGATAAATCCGAATTTCACACTAGCCGTACACTGTGATTCGGATTTATCAGCACCTAGCACATAAAGTGTTAAAACGATGAAAATATTTGTAATAATCTTAATGGATTCAAAAATGCTTTTCAAGTAATTTAGCAAATCAAAAAAATATTTTTTTTAAAAAAGATTGATTGTAGATATAAAAATCAAGACCTTATTAGGAAAAAATATTGACATATTTTACATGTAAAGTTATCTTATTTTTATGGCAAATATATTATTTTACAGTAAAATTAAAATAATAAATGTTCTTTTACATCATATGAATTTTATTTGAAAAAAAATTTACGGTATTTTTTAATAGCAAAACTATTGAAAAATATAATTTTTGATAAAATAATAAAAATAATATATCAGTGTATTTTTTTGTCAAAAGCAGCTTTTAATTCATTACTTATGAAAAGCTATATTAACCTAATATGATGTAATCGATCTGAATTATGATTAGAATACTAATTTTAAACTATCAAGTAAGAGTTTTAAAAAATCGGAGTTAATGTTTATTTATCAAAAAGTATACACAGTTCTATTTATATGAATTTTTGAGATTGGAATCCCATTTATAAAAATCTGAATAATTTGTTAAAGTTATATGAGTTCTGGTTGATTTATCAAAAACACGTGTGATGAAGAGAGACGCTTTTAAATACTATACGCCACGTTGAATTATTTTTAACTTATTTTCAGTAGATATATTATGAAAATACTCATATGGGGTTAAAATAAACAGATTAGGTTATTACTGCCAAATATGAATGAAAGTCAGTTTTTGCTGCATTTCACGCTTAGCTTCTTTCATTTTTATAGTTTTGCACCGAATGTAAGTGTCTCAACTGATTAACTCCATATATGTAAGTAATCGATTTTTGCGATTAACTTATACAATAGATGTTAGCAGCCGGTCACGTAGTTTCACCCGAATGAGACTATGTACATGAATCAACATTATTTCACTGATTAATTGAGTTAATATGGAGCATCCGTTAAGCGCATTCGAAGACGTCTCGAGCTTCTTGCGTTTCTTATGCTCTTTGAAGCCCAAAAATGGCTCTGAAGACGACACAACATCACACAACACACACAAGGGGTTAAAGCGGCTTTTCCGGCGCCGTACCTGCTTCCGGCAACATGGATGGTGGATGGTTCGGGCGTCGGTCGGGCCGCGACGCTCCGACTGACCGCGCTCGCCTTTCCAACTTCTTAATTTGGCACACGCCGGGAAACTTGAGATTCAGCCATATTCGGCAGCGCGCACACACTAAACTATATTTAAGCTTGGGGCGCGGGAGATGGCCGCCGCTGCAGCTGACACGCCGCGACGTCTAAATTTGAACACAATACCGACGCCACTGCCACCGGGGTCTCTCTCTCTCTCTCTTTCTTTATCTCTCTCCCGGGGACACCGGATATAACGGAGCGGTCGATCTGGATGCGAATGGCCATCTTTGAGATTTAGGGAAAGAATGGTGAGAGTAATTTAGGGGGTGGATCCGCAGAGTAAGAGTGACGAACTCAGTTGCGTTAGTGCAATGATCTCACGATTCGAAAATCGCATCATTGGCACGATGGAATGATGTCAGATTGGTTGGATAACATAAACACAGGCCTTGCCGAAAGTTCTAATATATTTTCATTTAACATACTTTATTAAAAACATTTTTTTATACATTTACATATATATGCAAACACGTGTAAGTGTTTTGATGCTCCATTTGTAATATTCCGACATAATTTTAGCGTCCTCATTAGGTAGTATGTGTAAAAAATTAAATCTCATCTACAGACGAGATCAATGGATGCTTAAAAGTCGTTTATAAAAGGGCTGACGAACAAGTCGATCGCTGATTATGCCAAGTCGATCGAAATACAATGTATCGACATATTCACGATTGGTTTTGAGGCCAAGGGAGAGTGACTTTTCAGCTAAATAGACGCCGTAAAAGCTGGTAATAGCTGTAAACATATACAAATTTCCACATGTATAGAGAAATGTAGATGATTTTTGCGTCCAGGCAGTGGAGTTGAAACGATAGATCTTGACACCCAGAAAGTCTCTGTTGGCGTGTCAAGTTGTATTATTGTGGACTTTACTTTCATTGGAGCGGCTGGGAAGTGTCTATGTGTTCTCGTGATTCTCTGATATCCCTTGTGTCGATGCAATACCATAGCTCGTCTCTGCTACTGTGACTCCGTGCGTCAGATATTTTATACATCTGGTTCGAACAGCACTTGGGAATTACAGATGAGGATGTTTGCGGGGCAATAACCATAGCTTCTTGGACACACGTGAAATGTGATCAAACGGTCCAGATGGGTAGAGTATAGGGTAGGATATAGGGTTTACAATTATTCGTGGTTTTCAACTATTCGAATATATTCGTAATTTTTTTCTTAGTTTTTACCGATAAAAATTTATAAAAATTACTGCAAAAATATAAATTAATTGCTTGTTAGATATTATTTAATTAAAAAATAATTATTTTAATTATTAATTAATAAGTTTCATAATCGTTAAAATTACTGTAGGTTTTGATGCGTTATTTACATATATTAAGAGAAGATTCTTTTAATAAAATGATTTTTGGTGATTTAATTACGAAAAAAACTCAAAATATTGATATTTTTACAGAATTTAAGAAATATGTAACCATTATACAGTGGCTATTATTAAAACTTGTTGCAATCAAAGACCTGTTATTGGACTCTAGAACAACTTTTATGCTAGAACAACGAAGATATTTTTAGATATTTTAGGCTTTTTTACTGCATTTTTCAATAATAAAGAGGAGAAAAACACAAATGCTGGAACTAGATCAAAATTTGCTGTGTTACTTGGCGTTCTTATCCGATTTAACAAAAAAACTAAACTTGCCTAATTTAGAACTGCAAGGAAAAAATAACTTAATCGATGTTTAGTAGTTTTCTGCATTCATAAAACAATGATAAGTTATGATCCAAGACTATTTTACGTTGATAATTAAAAATATTTTACATACCACCTATTAGCATATTTATTATATGTTGATACGTTAATCTCGTACGTTAACCCATACGTACCGGAAAAAAACTACGCTTTGTGTGGAAAGGATGCACGATAGATAATGCATTTTACACTGAGCAAAACACTACTGTCTTCATTGTTAGCAATAGAGTGGCCATCTGGGCCGATTCTTTTTTAAGGCGTAAACACGTTTCTTGGGCATGTCCGAGAAAAGATGCAATTGGCCCGCCATCATCATTATCTGCGATTCGCCAAAACTGTCTCGAACCAGCAATATAAAATATGAGACACTTGGTCACAATGTCATATGCGGGGCAGATGGAGGAAATCTACATTTTTATATACATGTAATAATTTATTAATGCTTATAAAATAAACTGTTATTACCAGCTTCTCTAACTTTCATTTTGGACAAAGTCAAACTCCTAGCTTAAGTGGCCATTTAATTAATGTCATTCAGAACATAATGATGTGTGCATAAAAATAAATAATAATTATAGTACTTTCTAAAGTTTTCAATACACGAAAATGAAAACTTTTAAGCTAACTTTAATAGCTTCTCTGCACATCAGAAGTTTTATCCCGGAAACTTAATAAAAAAAAATAAGTGACTTTCTATATAAGTATGTTTATTTATTACTGGGCCACATCGAAAGATTGAGAGCTCTGTTAACTCTGTTGGCTAACTCTAGTAAGACACAGAAAAAAAATCTAATTAAGATTATCGTCGAAAGATAAGATAAATAGAAAATTTTTCAGTTTGCCGTTTGATGAGTAGACATGAATGTTATGGACTGAACATACTTTTTTACCAACAGGTAAAACTTTGGTAACGAAATTATATCAAGAATAAATAACAAAACACTCAATCTTTGGGTGTAATATTCACTATCATTTAATTTATTGTATTTTAAATGATTCCTTCTCTACGTAAATATAAATAAATATCTTAGATAGATTGTATTTCTTATTTCAGACCTATTTATTAGTCCTAAGATCTCAAGATCATAAAATTGCAGTGCTGAAAGTAAAGGATTACAATTTTTCCTTTTGATGTTATGCCTTATTTGTGATTTATTTATTGACATGTCTTAATAAGCGTAATTAAGAATTTAAGTCGCTGAAAACTAAAGGTAAATAACTAGGAGCTATTTTAGTTTTTAGAAATCTAACTATTATGAAATGCTTATTTTCAAATATACACTCATATATTATACATAAATATATTTGTATAAATATGAATTTACACAGTGTTTATAATATACATATATTATGTAACATAAAAAATATTAAATGCCCAGACTCCTTGTAACTACCACTGAAAATATCTTTGTGTCAACCTCAGTGGCTCAAGTTAAATAAGTGTTCTCTAGCGCTGATATCCTGGACGCAAATGTTATGAATAAAGGATTAATAAGCTCGCGATTCTTTATGGCAGTGATGTACAAACTATATATCCGTACTCCCGCGGGGGTTAAGAAAACTTTTGTGGCATAATTCAAAGAAATTTAGTTGATTAAATATATAAGGCTTTTACTTAAATATAATCAACTGCCAGTAAAATAACGATATAATATTAAAATATCAATTTTTTATTGATTTTTGTGACGGAAGCAGGCTTGAATAAAAGGCAGTCCCAAGAGTGCCAAGCGACGCGACGCAGCTCGCGTACTTTATCAATATCGGAACGACTGCCAGACAATCAACGCGTGAGACGTATCTACTCTTAAGGCTTGCGATTTTCAATACAATAAATCATGATTTATTCGCAATCGCATAGCTCACTTTAAATTAGTATAATTAAAATATTTTACATTAAAAATATTTATATCCAAATGCATAAATAAAACTTTTGCTTCATAAAATTATGTGTTTTATTCAGACTACTAGCAATCCAGAAGTATAAGCACAAGTCCCACAAATAATTTCACTTCATTTACGCAGACGATTAAAAATGCGTTTATCCATGGAACGCAACAATATTTAAGCAAAATGGGTGGTCGAAATAGTAAAGTAATTTCTTCTAACAACAAGAATCGCCTAGATTCCAGACAATAAGAATCGCTTGTAAATTATTCAAGTGACAAGCGCTCCTCAAAACAAATATGAGCATGATATAAACTTTGGTGAAAATATACTTAAGCTAAATCACTGATTTGAAACCACTCGAAAGTCATCGACTATACAATAGCAGCTCTAGTTAAAACATCTTAATCAGAACTATAATTTAAGGGATTTTGTAGGAGAAAGTGGTTTGAAAAATGTAACAAAGTAGCATGTAGCGATGGTAAAAAAATCCAATTGTCGTTTGATCAATTTGTGAATACAAGGAATCGGTATTTGGTCGAATACTCAAGTAATATATATTCTGAGTTCTCAATAGTTTATGACATATGTGAATATATAATAATAATCAGAATCATTGCCTTAATTAAGTGTCAATTCCTTTATAGATCCAAACATTCTAACTGGCATCTTTAACTCTTAAATCAAATTTCATAATATTTGGTTCAAGTATTAATCGTTTTTGCAGCCTTTTATTGTAGCTACTTAGATACTTAGATGTTTCGAAAAAATATAGTTGCCCCAATCACCTTGGCATCATATATTTAATCAACTTTTACGTTAATTGGCGCAAGAATTGCTCGTTTATAACGCAATTATTAATAGGTATTCGATAAGTATTTTAATTATACTCCAAAAATAAATATCTAAATAAAAAACAATGTACAACGACGACGGAGGATGATACAAACAGAATATTTGTCATTATGTACGTAAATAAAACAATCTTAATTTATGTATTGATTGAAAAAATCTTTCTGCGGAGATTTTTGAGGCAAAAAAAAAGTTTAGGGAGGATATATTGGTATATACACATTCTGAAGCTTTTCAATGCTTAGATTTTGCTATTTAGTGATATGAAATAATGTGACTCGTGACAATACATATATCTAAAATAAGTGAGGAGTACCTATTTTTTAATGTTTTTTTTTGTAATTTAAATAAAATTAATATATTGTTACATTATAAGTTTAATTATTCTCTCAACGGTTAGCATTGTTAACGATTAGTTGAAATCTATATTATATAAACCGTGTGAAAGATTGATTATTTTATATGGGTATTAATATAATGTTAATGTTAACAAATTAATATAAGAACTATACATTTGTTATTGGAGATATTTAAATATGTGGAAAACTTTTGGCAGATTACCTGAGTCAACAATTTAATATATAAAAAATAGTTTTAGAAATTTCAGAATATAAAAAGCATGGCTTTTCTCCAAAGCTAGCGACTAAAACATTCATCATAGCCGTATTGTAAAATATTAATATATCCACATACTTGAGCGCCACAATGCGACAAAATAAACCCACATAAATAATTTACAAAATAAATTAAGCTAAAATATATATTAAAAGTAAAAAAACAGATACAAACACACGTCACATAAATTATCGCAACGGGCATGTGTAACATTAGCAATGTGTCGTCCGTCATATGTTCGCTCCGTATTTTTTTTGTGTACATGTAAAAAATACAATTGTATTTTTTTAACATACTGGGAAGTTAAAGGATATGTTATGTGTGCAATGTTAATCTTGTTTACGTTTGTATGGCTATTAAAATCCGAAACCAAATCTTTTAGTGGCGGAGCGCTTGCGCACACTTGAAGTATTTTCGTACCGAACGAATCCGTTTCGAGGTGAGTTTTTGCCATATATGGTCATATAAAAGCTCAGATTGAATTTCCTCGAATGTAATATTAAACATGCATTAAAAATATAAGAGATAAGAATATATATTTTTTAAATTTAATATTACACACCTCTATAAGGTGTGTAATAATAATATTTTTATTTACTATATATATAATATTTTTTAAGGTAGAATAAGTTAAAATTGTATGTAACTTTTAATTATAGTTTCACACAAAATACTATGTTTATTGATTGAAAACGTCTAAATATTATTTGAAGCATCAAAAATATTTTTACAGGGTTTTCTCAACTAATTTATAAAATTAAACATGTTGTTAAAAAATCAACCTGTTCTTATATAAAAATAAAGCAGTTCCTTAATATTTAAGATTACATTTGATACTTAAACTGAATTATTTTATATTAAAAAATATATATATATTAATTTATATTATATTTAGTAATCCTATATTGAATCAATGGTTGAGCTTTTGAATTTAAGTATCTTTACATTACTTTTTCATCCATAAATTATGTATTATATATTACTATATACATATATAGAATCTAAAACGTAATAGATGTTCTAAAGATGGAGTGTTAAATAACGACACGAAATCCTTGTAGTTTCGAATTTATTTTTATAACAGTCTACGCGTTATTTTCATAACAAGGCACAGCTTCTTGCACACCCATCCAGGAGACAATAAAGACTATTTAAAAATACATACTCTTTCCTACTTAGCCCACAAATAAATACAAGCGCCACCAATAACAACATCCGACGTTCTTAGAAACGTCTACAGATTATAACGTATTTTAATTTATAATAAAAAAAGGCATTGTAATTTCTAATGATATGAAAGCAATAAATAGCTGAGAGCTCAGACTAAATAGAATCTGTGACAAAGGGCCAAACTTCTCAAATGGAAATGGGCTAGACACGTCGGACCCAACGATTGACCCATTTGTTAAGAATAAAGCAGTTTTAGTTTAACAGCGTCGGTTTAAATTTAATCATAGTTGCCAGCCCTAAAAAATAGTACGTGACTTATTTTCTTATATATATATATAGTTGCCGGTGTACTTTTTTTCACTGCGACGCTAACATAAACAATTATTGTGTTATTTTTAATTTCATGAACACGCCGAGTATGATTCACGCCACGTTTGCATTGAAATGTAGAATATTAAATGTATAAAGAAGACAGCACGGCTCCATGATCTATTTATCTTATTCATACTGGCGTATGAATTATATAACTGGAGATAATAAGAGAAGTAATTGAGGAATTTGATGAGAGAGTTATGGCTCTAAAAAGAGTTCATTACAAAATAAATAAGATGAAAGTATATTTGAATACGTAATGTCTTTCTATATAATTAATTAGCACTGAAAAATATTTTCTAACATTATTTATTAATACATATGCTACATTATATTTTTTAATAATCCTTATTAAAAATCGCCATATTTAATTTTTATATACTATGAAATGTTATCGGTTTATATTATATATTATAAAAATTAGAACTAGTGCGTATAATAATCATTAAGTTTTTTATGTAAGAAAAAGGAAGTCAATACAATGCTTTTTTATGTCATATAAAATTATCAAACTAGCAATCAATATTAATTAATCAAATTAAATTAAAACCTATTCAGTTATTTCTCATATTATCGGCAACTTATTTAATGCTGTTAAATGTTAAAAAATCGACAGAAAGTATATGTGTGATATAAAAATTGCGCTTGTGTGACTTTTGCAAAGTTCTAACCAACAGTTTATTGTACACAATATATAATTTACCGAAATTTGTACCGAAAATGTCAATCGAATTAGCGCGTTTAAAGAGTCCATCAAATGGTCACTGGTCCAAGAGTGATGATGGATTTTAAGCGAAATTAGTGTTCGATTCGTGGTGAATGATACCGTGGTCGTCGAGTGATTCGATTAGTGATAAGTGATTGATGAGTGATCTGCGTCCGTCGAGTGATTCACAATTATTGGTGATCAAATATGGTGTCACATATTTTGTAATGATTTTTTAAATAAAGCAAATTAAGAACTAATCACAATAGTTTCTAGCTTAACTCCAAAATCATCCCTTAAAAAATATGGTTTCAAGGGCTCACGTCGGGTGACCGTTCTATAAAAACAAAGGATAGTTAAAATAATGTTTATCAATGCAAGATTATTCGTGTTTTTGTATAGATGCGTTTTAAAGCTTCAAGAAACGCAAAAAAATAATGGTAATTTCAAAAGTGTGGCTATTGTGCAATTTTGGGTGTTCACTACTGTGTATTATTTATAAGCTATATTTTAGACAATATATATAATAAATTTCTTAGTGAGTAATTTTTGTTGACATTTAAAAAATATTCTTTTTTCACATCAGAAGTTGATTTTCAGTTTTAATTAACTTCAATCAACTAAACACTTTTTCAAAAGGTAAAGATATATAATTCAGTAATTGACTTTAGAAAACTTTCTTAACTTTTAATGAGAATGTTAACGAGTTTATTGATTCCAACGTCATATTAATCTCACATCTGCCATTTTTAGCCACCCAACGCGCGCATAATTTCTTTCGTTACTAAAATTAAATTTTAAATGTAATGTTATATCAAAATTATGACATCATATCCACATTTTGCTGGTTTAAAACGTCATTATTAAAAACAGAAAAAATCTGGCAATGAATTTGCGCAGCTTCTTCTCTTGTACAAAATAAGCGATCTTTAAAATTGCCTGTTTTGAATTCCACGAATCTTTTAAGAAACATTACATGGTTTACTTTTCAAATATCTTCCGTATATTTTTATTATCAATTATGTTATCTTTCCACCGACTTTTTATCAGATACGACTTGTTAATTTTAAATTTGTACGTTATAATTATGTATCAATCAATTGTGAATCAAGTATTTTTTTGCAAGTGTGTATATTTTTTTTTAATCTAATAACTTATATTTCAATATTTGGTTTTGTAAATATGCAACATTCCTGTTCTAATTACAGCATTTTTGCATTACCGTTGCGAATTTTCGCACATATCCCCACCTCAGACTTTTCAGCAATTCTCAGAGTCTGCATCTATTCTCGGTGCAAAACGAGATGTTTTCATTACTAAATCCGCTTGGGTGATAACCCGATTTTCGTGTGGGCATTTCGAGTCGTTTGAGAGCCGCTATTGTTGTGCGCACCACTATTTCTAAAACTGTTTTCCAGTAGCCAGGACGCAAACAGGACGATCGCTCAAGCGCTTTATTTTCGGCGCAAAAGTTTACATTATATGGCAATTTACGACGTTTCGCCATACTCGCTGCGGTTTTGTTGTTGCTCTTTTTCTATTCTCTATCCCCTGCCAGCGCCAGAAATACAATAGCAATCTCCTTGGATGGCGATAGAAAACGGTGAACCTGGAAGTGATCGCATTTCTCTCTTTTTCTTAGAACTTTGAATTTTTTCGGCCAATTTCAATGTTAGCACTTCCCACGCGGGAGAATTTCAAATGTTAATCGAATGTAAATGGATCAAATTCTAAACACGATTTTGTCAATGGGCAGGTAATCAATCAGATATTGAAGTTTACATATATGCCGCAGTTGATTTGTTTAGCAATAAGTGTAGGTATATATTATAATAAAACATTACACCTTTCGATATATCCAAAAATACTAAATAGTTTTATCAGGTATGAGTTTAAAAATTTGTATTATTTTTGCTACGCCATTGCTATTCATATACATATATAGATATATATACTTATATTATGTGAAAACCACCCACTTTAACATCTGTTAGCGGTTGTCAGATAAATATTTCACTTTATTTTTATTTAATGCAGAAAACTCATGAAACATAAAATTTTGGAGTAACTGCTTAACAAAAATATTTTTGTATTAAAACATGTGGTAAAGCAAAAATTTTTTTATTTACTAAACAATGCGTACGGAGCAATGGTTATTTCATTTTTTTATGCATATTACAAGAGCCTTTAATATGAAAAATGTCTTTAGTTGATAACGACACATAAAGGAGTAGTGAATGCAGGGTCGCCAATAGCGAACCTGAACCCTGGAAAAACAATGATTCCGGGCCTCATGACAAAAATGGCATTTTAATAGCGTAATATAATTTTTTTTAATAAATAAAAATAAGTATGAGTTAACCCTTTCTACAAATAAATATAAAAATTAGCCACCGTTGCAACATATTTTATGCGAAATATTTTAATTAAGCATTAAAAATATCTACTCCTAATATTTACTTAATAATTAGTCATATTCTTCTTACTGCTTAGTGCTACCATATAGTGGATTTTCTAGGTTTTAGCAATAAAATCGTGCGGTGAAAACGCTCGATTATCAAGGACTTCTTATAGCAATATTACGTGTGAAAATCAAATAAAGCGCATCTAAACCAAATTTTGCCCAATAGAAGAGCGCAAAAAACAATTATCCCTTCTCAGAAGGCAAAAATCCACGTCAAAAGCAATAAAATCGTGCCGTCGCCATCGCAGTGGGAACGCTCGTTACCGAGCGTTCCCCATGCGACGGCGCCGACACGATTTTATTGCTTTTGACGTGAATTTTTGCCTTCCGAGAAGTGATAATTGTTTTTGGCGCTCTCCTATTGATCAAAATTCGGTTTGAAAATACTTTGATCAGCCCTCTTATATTTAAAGTCTATATTAATATCGATGAAAAAAGCTATCATATTTTAAAAACATAGTGTAATATCGAAATGCAGAGAAACTGTGGAACAATATGTGAGATGCGATGTCTGTCTGTACTTATTCTTGAGAGTAAATATACGAGGTGTGATCAAAAAGTACGGTGAATGACTTTTTATAGCAGCAACTGCTGCCGCTACACTCATTTCAAGTAATAGGTCCAATAGCCTGATCCGTTGAGATAGTCAGTGGCAATTTTGAACAAGTTGTGACTCGTTAGCCGGCTTCCAGAGCCAGAAGAGTGAAGTCGTGTCTACCGTGTCTGTCGCGCATCATGGATTTCGAACAACGCGTTAACATTAAGTTTTGTTTTATGTTGCAAAAAGTGCCAAAGAAGCTCATGAAATGTTATAATCAGCGTATGACGATAATGTGGTGACTCTGAAACGATTTTATAGCGGAAATGAGTCGGTTGAAGACATTTGACCTTAAAAACAGACGAAACGTGCAAAAAAGTTAAAAAAAATGGTTTGTTCAAACAGGCGATTAACTATTTGAGAACTTACTGAAGAACTGGATATTTCGTACGGGTCCGTGCAAAGCATTTTAATCGATAATTTGCAAATGGGACGAGTGAAATTTGTTCCAAGCTTTTAACTGACGAACAGAAGGAAAATAATTTGTCAGTTTTCACGAAATTAAAGGATCGTCTTATATTGTTAGTTATTTTTCCAAGCATTTTCCAACCAAATAAAAGAGTATTTTAAATTCTAATATGATATCATAATTTTTCTTAAAAATGCAAAATTGTGATTTTTTCCCATATATTTTTAAAGTTTTTTGAGAATTATTATAAAATGTTTTTTTTTTAAATGATTCACAACCACTGAAATTTAATAATGATTGTAGTTTAAATTCAGATAATTCACAGCTGCATTCAGAGCAGGTAGCGAAAAAAGGGACAGAGATTATTACTTAAAAAACATTGTTTGAAAACGATTCTATGAATTATTACATAATTTACATGCAAAAATATTAACGTTAATTATTTTAAGTAAGATCGTTGAAAAAAATCATTTACAAAAATATGTACTATATTGCTATAATACGTATTGTATATCACATATATTTATTTATGTGCAAATTTTTGAGAATCCTAGCGTAATTTGGAGCATAATTTCTCGAGAAATGAAAAGCATCTAGTAATGAGTTAAAGCCAATAAATTATAACAATTATATTTTAAACAAAATTATTGTAAATTTAATCTCTTAGCATACTACTAATTATCATTGTTAATAATAAATGCAATTCATTGTTTTTAAAATTTTTGTCAAAGCAAAAATGTTTATCTATAAAATGTATATCTATACTATTTTGTACAATAAATAATATTAGTAAGTTTATATGCCTATGTGTTATGTGTTACTCATCTTTAACTCTAACACGATTAAAAAACATACTAATTATGTTGCAAGTTTTGCATCTTGAAAAAAACACATATTGTAAAATCTATCACAAATATATTTCCTTACGCATATAATAACGATTAATATGGTTAATTTGTTTTGGCATCACTCCAAATCAATTATAGTATCGACCAGTACACATATAATCCTTTCATAAAAGGCCGAGATTAATGGCTACAAAATACTATTGTTTATGAAGCGATAAATATATTTGTATAGCTTCCAGTCGTCCAAAAGGAAGGTGCGACTCGTGTTAAACTATTAACAAAGTCTGCTTAAATTGTATAAAATCCCTAATCTAAAGGGTATTTAAATTACTCGATCGAGAAGTATTTTTAACATATTTTATACTATGTGTGTGACTCTAATAAATTATGTTTAATTGCAAGTTAAATTTCATTGCAGACTGAACCCATAACAGTACGCCACTGGATACCAGGTAAAAGATAATATGGCAAGTCCAGTTATTCATTCGTTATATTATAATATATGAAAGCATATATATCGCTTACACAAATAAATGCAAATTGCAATACAGCTTTCGACTTGCACTAATAATTTACCAATGTAATGAGACACATACCTAAGATATTATCATTTATAAATAGTCAAGTATTATAGTTTTATTAAAAAATAAAAGTTTATTGTATGAGTTATGATTGAAGGTACTCTAAAAGTTAATCGTAAAATGTTGCCTATGATATAAACGATATTGCGAAGGGTTCAAAGGTCACGAATATCGTAAAAGCAATGAAGGTGCAGATCTGACAGGAATTGCGCTATACATGAAATGACGTACGACGGGTATTGAGGTGCAGGTGTTTTAGAATGTAAATAAGAAAATGACGAAACGCGTCTAGAGAGGAGGAATGCGCGTTTTGTTGATAGTTGCTCGACGAGCTGGTGGTACGAAGAGGAGTCACCAATCTTCGCCCACGCCCTACCATTGCCACCTGAGAGTTCTCAACGAAAAAACACTTATCCGGCCGAGACATACGTTACATTTGCAAACTCAGCAGGGCTGCCACATTTGAGAAAATATTTTTTTTTATAATTAATATTTTAGGTTTAGAGTTTCTGTAATAATTTTCTATCGACTTGGGCGTTGAGATCAATGCCATATATCAAACATACACTGGGGCTTTTAATATCACATTATATATTTAATACTGGTTTTAGATATTTAATTATAATTTCAATGTTTTTTTTATTTTACTTTGATAATACAACTTATGACATCGAAGCGTTCATAATATTAGGAGTGAACTAAAGAATGTATTATATATATTTTTATTTTTAAAAATAATATTCCTAAAACCTTAAAAAGTAATTAAGAAAAAAAATTGACTTCAGAATACTACTGACAGTGTATAAAATTAAAATAAAATATAGCACTGCGCTTAAACTATGCTATAAGAACATGGGTAAAAAAATTCTACTCCGACCATTCGATAATTCTACTGAAATTAATAAACTTTAAATGATAGTAATTTGTCCTGTATACGTTTTATAAATCAACCCTTGATAGATGTTGCTATTTAAACAAAATGCAATACGCCAGGACCCCCAAAAATTAAAAACCATAACCAAACATTTGAAAGCGCAAACTATTTAGAAACTCTTCAAATGATCTGTGTACATAGTAAAAAAATTAATAACCTTTTATCACCACTAAAAATTCCATTAACTAAAAGTTAATGGAATTTTTATTTATCTACAATTTAAGCATGACAGATGTTAACCCAATGCGTTAAACACGATTATCAATTACAAATTAAATAGAGAGACACCAGACTAAACTCAAAGCCTGTAAATCAGTGACATTTATTTAATAATTATGAAATTAAAATAAATATGTCTTACTGTACACGAACTAACTGGATTTTTTTCATTCATGATATTAGGAAAATCTAAGAAAACCTCATCTGTGATGTTGGATCGGAACTAAAACTAAAATAATAAACACTAATTCCAAACTCCTTGACAGAATCCATGTAAGATTTGAATATTTTAATATATGTTATATGCTCCGTATAATATTTTTTCATTGATTACATTACAAAGGCGTTCTTCGAGATTACATTTTTACCCTTACAGCCTAATTGGACGAAATAATTTTTCTCTATTCATCAAAGCCGCCCGCGATAGGCATATAAAAGAGTTTGCAAGAACATCAACTCTTCGATGTGATTCCCCTTTAGGGTAACTTCACATCGCGACTACTCTACTAAAGGCTTCAATAACTTGGAAAATGATTATCTCAAAGCATCCATTGGTTCTAATATTTTAAACGCCTCATATTGAAAACACAGAAAAGTTTATCAAAATACAATAAATATAGAAAACGAAAAAAAAATATTAACACCCGTAAAAGCCTTCAAAATATTTTTGATTCAACACTCACAGTGTCTTGTTACTTTTTTATAATAATAAATGTTTAAAGTTGCAGGAAACATTAACGCCACTTAAAAAATGCAAATGAGATTGATATGTGCAATACTTTTTTTATATATAATGTATAAATCTTTATAAAAAAATCTTTAAATTAAACCACTCGACGTGACTTTTCCAAAAATATTTTAAGCCCCCGATTTTTTTGTAATTGCAGAATTTAATCATAAAAGTGCAAAAATGTGTATTTTCATAGAAAGAGTTTTACTTAAAACAAAAAATCATAACAAATTTTAAAACAAAGATTATGTGTTATCCTTAAATGCCGAATTGTTATGCCGAAATTAAATTTTAACTAAGAACTAAATTGTTATATTTTTGTATAACTCAGAGGGCTAAAATCAAATGTCACATATGTTTGCAATAAAAAAATATGTTTTTATTGCAAGCAAAAAATCTTAGAGGCGGTCTAGATATAAAAAAATTCTCTGTGACAAAAAAAATATGTATTTATGAATACCACACTTTCATTTGAAAACTTTTTTCAAACGCGCAGATACACACGTCTGTGGGGAAATCAGTGCACATGTGTTTTACATTTTTAAGCGTCCGTGAATAGTAATAGGATAATTAGTTATTCAATATTTTATATTATGATTACTTCCTTATATTTGCAGTATTGTGCAGGATTTTTTCGACCTGTATTTAACAACTCAACATTCACTATTTATAAAAAAATATTACATTTTTTTAAATAATAGCACAAATCATATATAAATAAAACAATGAGCTGTAAAATCCTAATCTTAAAAATTATTTCCGTAGCTGTTTACTTTATAATAATTCTTACAGGTTAGTTCGATAACAGACAACTATCGTACAACACATAAAAATGATTAAATTATAAATTTACTTGTTTTAAAATCCCTAGCTTTAATTAGATATATATAATATATAGCATTTTGCAACATTACATGTGAAGAGGGAAAATTAAATAATGCAGGACATAAGTAATACAACAAAATTTAAGAAAATATCTAACATTAAGAGCTGCGCAATAAAATAAGCCTCATTATTATGACAGTTTATAAATATTATAAAATAATTGTTTATAATCATTTGACAATTAGTAACACTATTGTTATTGAACTAAATTGTCTTAATTCGCGTCAGTTGAAAAATCTAAACAAATAACTTTTGACATTTATACATATCTTATCAAATTTAGTTTTAGTCAATATCCTTAGTGAATGAGTAAAAGATTATAAAGAATTTTGGTCAACTGTTGCTGTTTAACACTTACTATTTTATATAGAAGTACATACATATTCTATAAAAAAAGTACTCAATTTAACTGTGCATATGATTTGTAAATATCACATGTAAAAGTAATTAATTGAATTTAAATAATACATATAGTATTTTAACACCAATCACACACAAAACTCTAAAAAAACATAGATAATTATACTTGATAATAATCATAGATAAATACTATTATATAACTTATTGGAAATTTTTATATCGGTATTGGAAATCTTTAAATAAATAATTGTAATAACATTAAAAACAGCACTTAAAATTAACATTAAAAAATTAAATATGCTTTTGTACATACATTTTACAATCGTATGTACAAAAACAATGAGGTGTTACTTTTTAAGCACAATACATTTAAAGCCGTGCGCTAACGGTCAATTCAGCTGAGATTTTTTAGCGTCACGCGTTCAATATATTTTTTTATTACAAATCTGACTATCATGATGACTATTATACAAACGATAATGCACAGTTATGATACACACCTAAAATATATGAGCATCATCCATCATAAATTAATTCAGCTCCTCATAGCTATCGCCGAAAACATCCTTGTGTTTGGTAAGCTTATTGAGTATATGGATGGATTTAGTGTTAAATACTTAGTGGTTGCGAAATACACATTCGCGAAAATAACTAATCCTGCGACAAGGTTTAGAAAGGGGGCGTACCACGCAATATTTATTTAACTCATTATTTTAATAAATAATTTAATATTTATTTTTACTGTAAATCTTTTGTTATAACATGACAGGCGTTAGCCTGATGAGTTACAATGGGGTAAACACCAAACTAAAACGAAAGTCAAATAATTATTTACACATTCGCGAAAATAATTAAGCCTGTAGGTCCCGCGACAAGGTTTAGAAAAAAGGCGAAAGACGCGATTTTTATAATTATTATTTTATCTTTCGTTGAAACATGCAAGGCGCTAGCCCGATGAGTTACAGTGGGGCAAACACCAGACTAAAATAAAAGTCAAGTAATAATTATTAACTATGATTACAGCTCACAATTTATAAATTATTTTTGGTATAATTATTCATTACGATATTCATCCGTGAGTTATAAAATTTAAGAAAACCGTGTCTGTGATCGTTTATCAAAATTATATTTACTAATTTTGCCCGAAAAAAAAACACTAGAGTTAATATGAAATTCAAGCAATTTTTCAATTTCATCATTCTGATAAATTTTTAATAATTTAGTTTATCAGCGAATGTTTGGCGCAAAGGCTCGTGCTTTATACAAGTAATTGCTACTTATGGTACTATATTCACTAGTAACTTACTACGCGAAAAACGGTCATATGTGTCGCGTATCGTCATCGTCGGATGACGGGACAAAGTAATATTATTTTAATAATAAAAAAATATCACAAGAAAATGACAATAATTATTTATCGTATTAATGTAATAAAATGGCGTGATTTATTTTGCAAGACAAAAGAAATTTTTGAATTTTTTTAAATGGAATAATTCACTTCAAAATTAAACTAAAACTATAATAATATTTTTTAACACTATCTGTGTA
Organism: Plectrocnemia conspersa; assembly: GCF_051122295.1. Taxonomy (NCBI): domain Eukaryota; kingdom Metazoa; phylum Arthropoda; class Insecta; order Trichoptera; family Polycentropodidae; genus Plectrocnemia; species Plectrocnemia conspersa. The sequence continues at coordinate 17,334,443 of NW_028277173.1, forward strand.
AAAAATATTAATTCATGGCTAGAACAATTGCTAATTTTTATTATACCTAATATTTTTATGGTAAATTCATAGTTATAGATAAAAAAATTAGGGTTATTCATATTTTTTTAAATTAAATAAAAATGAAATAATATATGATAAATTTTATAAATATGGCAACAATATTTTTCCCTTAAGGTTTTAAGCATAATATTAAATATTTATTATGAGTACAAAAATAACTAGCAAATAAAAAATGTTTAAAAAGTACATGCGTCTATTAATTTAAAACTGTCTAATGCTAATGCGTATTATTGTGTATGATTTTAGTAAATCACAATATTTCAGCGGTAATATTTAATCGATTTTCTATATGCGGGATTTTCCGTTATTGAAAATTAAGAAAATTTCAAACAGTATACATATGTATATAGTTTAAAGAATCAGTACTAAAACGGTTGACATTTACACGAAAAAATTTGCTTATATTTTTATAGCAAGAAAACTCATTGTGTAAAATCATGTTTTTAAGTGGATCAATTTATATAATACATATCGATAGGTACTCACCGGAAAAGTAGCATCCATATCCGCATGCTTCACAAGTTCACAACAATTAGTAGCGTATCAAATGCACCACAACATACTCGTACATGGACGCGAAATGCTCTCCTTCGTTTCGCCGCTGAAACGGAAGTGACGCGCGCGAAATTCGAATTGCATCTCCCGACAACGGTGTCTTTCGACTCAAGCTCAGCGCCAAACTAATTTATGGTTATGCATTAAAACGCGGTCCCGACTTTACCTTATTATGGTACCAAATCCCACACATATTCGCCAACCGGAGGCGACTGGACAGAGCGTTCCGGCGAGCGCTGTCACTTTTCAACTGAACGAGCGCCGCCGCTAGAACGATTAAAACCAATAAACAAAGTACGATTTACCGATAACAACGCACGTGTTGACCAGCTTACTAAGAATAATATCAATATTAATCAGCTAATCATAACTTGTATCTTAACCGTTAAAACATCAAATAAAAATTGGAATAAAGATAAACATAATTTAGTGATCTAATCTTGAAAATGTATTGACTCTCTAAAAAGATTATATTTTATTTAATAGAGTACGCTCGGGATAAGGATTCCGGTTTGTTATTGTGTGCGTGAACTGTGTGGCTCAAAACAATTTCGCTCAGAATATTTAATTTTTTTATTTTAAAAGAAAATATATCTTTATTTAACATACATACATCTGAGCTAAGCTGGAAATTTCAACGGACAATTAAAAATACATTATATAATCGAAGAATCCAGACAAAAAAATAATGAAGTCCTTAGCTATTCTTCAAAAGCAAAAAGGTATAAAATGGGGAAAGAAATTATTCGCAGATTGTTTAATGGCTCGACGACTCTATTAAATCATTAGAATCCATTGAATAAATTAAAAAATTATCATTGGCGCAACGATAAGAATAATAACTTTTTTAAGCCTTACAGAGAATAGTGTAAAAAAACCAACAACGTACGGATTAATGGAAAAATAATTAAAATATTTTAATCCACGGGTAAGAGAACGAATAACTTACAGTGTATATTTGAAGCCTTGATATCAATTAACCCAGATATGCCCAAGAAATTTTGTTCTCTTAAAATTTCATTTATAAATAAAAAACAGTGGCACGAGTTTAGTGACCTACCCATGGGACAGTGGGCATATCTGGATTTTAAACCAATATCAACACAAAATTATTTAAAATAAATCACTAGAGAAGATCGAACTTCTGTGCCACACTGCACTTTAATGACGAATACCAGCGTTGACGAATCAGCGACTGTCCTTAAAAGAGAAAGCGAGACAATGAAGTACACGCTACATCGCTTCTCCCTCTTATATACATGTACATGCACACAATAACAAACCGGCATCCTTATCCCGAGCGTACTCTACTATTATTTAATAATTAAAAATAAATATCAAAGAAAGTGACTCTCAAAAATCACAAACAAGGATCTAATAGTACTTTTACAAGAGATAACTGCAGGTAAAAGTATAGAATATTCTTTGTAAAGGGTCTTTAATAATATAACAAGGTAGGGTGGCCAGACGTCTCGTATTTACAGAACACATCCCATTTTTTTAATATTTTATCACACTGTCCCGTTAAAGTTCGTTGGGACAGTTCAAGTATTTATAAGTAAATAACATAATTGAGCACAAAGTGCTGCCGGAATAATGCGGTGTGATGTCCAAGATGTAATGCTTGAAGTATTCTCTATTTTTCAGAATATATACTAAAAACAACCCTAAGGATCTTTGAATGCTACGATAAAATATTGTCGCATTCAAAGACAATAATTAGGATATTAAAAATGTTTAATGGACTCAAATCATTATTTATATTTGAAGAAAAGTCACCCAAGTATTTAATCAAAAAAATTTTAAGCAAGTGTTATGTATGGTTTATGCACAGTTTAATAAGTGCTTTACACCCACAAATTTCAATTTATGAAATATATAAAGAAAATAATAAGTTTAATCTAAATTAAACATGAAGAAAATTTTATTGCAATAAATATTAAAAAAATAATTTATGATAATAGTACTTTTGAAAAGCAAAAGATTGATATGAAACTTGATTGTCATATTTGAGGAACGAGAGAACCTTTAAGCAAATATAAATATTTTAGTTGAATGTTATTGGGAAAACCACTACACTATGAAGAAGTACAATCTGAATTAGCAATAGAAATAATGAAAATTCTGTTTTAAAACAGTATATTACTAAACAAGTAAAAGATGGCCAAACAAAATGGATGAAAACACTATGCAATGATAAAAATGGAGCAATTGTTTCATCATTTTCAAAGTTTAAATTTTATAGTTACTGATTCACATTTCCTGCGCATAATGCAAACACAAAAAGAGTTTTTTCTATGATTAAAGCACAATGGAGAGATGAGAGCAATAGATTCGATATTAACACAATGAAAAAAATAATATTTATATTATGTAACTATAGCAATATCAGTTGTGAATTTGTTTTTAAATTTAATAAGAAAAAACAAAAGATTATAAATAATGGAAATGATTTATAAAAATATATTTGATTTACAAAATGTGCCGTTTGTGTTACAATAAAATGTGAAAATATCTTCCCGTTGAAATGTCAAGTATTCGTATTTTTTAAATCAAATGTCTTGTATTCGTATTTGCTTACAATTAATCGAAGCCTAATTTTATCTACATCGCTTTCTGCTACAAAGTAACAGGCTTAATACTTCCTGTCTTAATTGGGTTATGCTGATTCATGAGAAGTGAGACAGATCTTCACTGCCGTAATGTAATGTATATCTATATTTTTATAGACCTTTGTTTACATTATGTTTTGGTACATTTTATGATTAGTGGGTTAAAAATTAATAAATAAGTAGATTTATTCAGTTTAATAAATAAAGCTTCTTTTTATTCCAATTTCATATTAAAATGATAAATAACGTTTGATTTAAAAAAATCAATACTACAGTTATCTATTTGACAGATCTTAGATGGTACACATTACTAGCGATTTTATTTTACATAGTTACACTAAAAATACTATACAATGTTTGCTTGAAAGGATATTTACGTTGTGTATCTATACTAAAATATTTGTTTGATTTTATTTAAAAATGAGGATAAGCTTTAAAGGATAAGATAAGAATAGAGGGTCAGATTTATTTTCCATTACAGTACAATTTGTATTGAAGAATTTAATTTCTTATACATCGATATGTATATAATCGAATAATGATATTAATTGGTATTATTATTTTGCTTATGTCATGTAAAAGAATATCATTGACTCATACTTAACCTGGATGATGACTAAATATCGTATGATAGTGATTCGTCATAGTTGTTGGGTTTTTTCTCTCGAAGTTTATATTTACATATATGAGCATATCGATCATAAAATGTGAATAGTAAACATTACTATCACCAGATCAACACATTGAAAATAGTCAAATACAAACATAGCACCCGAAATGACAAAAAACAGGTCATGATAACTTCATTAATAAGAAATTTAGTTACCGAGAAATAATTATCAGTTTGATTTATTATGCTACTTATATTTAGATATTATTAAGAATATTAAAAAAAAGTTTTACGTGTACTTAGACCGAAATTACTCATATTCTCACAATGATAAAAATAACCAAAAATTATATTGATTGTTAAATAATTTTTATTGCTAATATGTTTTTATTATTAAATATCAAGATAGTGTGACAACTTGGATTTACTGATAAGATATTCTAAAAATCGCCGAAACATTTTATAAATAAATTTAGCTGTAAAAACAATTCCACTTAACAAATTATTTTTATCTACGTGATTTAAATGTTTTACTTGTGACATTGTAAAATAAAATTTACCATGAGAGAAACATACAATCCTGTCACATTGCAACGAAAGTTTTACGTTTTTATCAAAGTATCAGTATAACGAGAAACCGTAACGTCACAATGAAAAATAAGGTGGCTAACAGCGTAATAGACTTCTTAAACATCCTGTGCTCTTCCCACGTACAATATGCGGAATGCCTCAAACGCCAATTATTATTGCCGCGGTCGCCGGCTCCTCCACTTCCAATATTTCGTGCAATATTTTAATGCCGCTCCAACAAATTGTGTTTCACGGACAGATTGGATGTAAGTCGGAGTAATTGATTGCGCCGCACACATTAATTAACCCATTCTCGTCCGACACGGACCGATATGTAAATGCGCAATTCGAATATAAGTCTCTTTTTGGACGCGGGCACATAATGCGAACGCCCACCGTGTTAGCGTTGAAATTCAGTGCGACGGACAATCGGAGATTTTAACAATCTAACAGATTGCTCATGATGTGAGCGGGAGGGGAGAGGGGAGCTTGAAGTCGTTTAGTAATGTGATGTTTACTACATCAATTTGGGAATTTTATGTACTACAAAAAATATTACTGCAAATTAAATAAATCCATTCTAATTCTAATTAGCGTTTCCATGAATAAATGAATTGTCTGGATGAGTCTTAGGATATAATTGTGAGTTGATAGTTGTGTTACAGAGTGTGAAGGAGTGTCGTAATATGATCTATCCCGAAAAGTCTTCTATGCCTTTGCTCTTCATTAGCTTTGACCATTTGTGTACTGGTTTATTTCGACCAATTACGTTGTGGGAGATCTCCACCACCATAATACACACTTCGTGTACTGAGGAACTACAAAAAATTTTGCTGTGCTACAGGTTGGTATGATCATAGTTCATAGATGACGACTTTTTATATGACTATGTGCTCATAAATAATCTCTTATTATTCACGTAACTATGAAACTCCTTACATTGATAAAAATCGCTTAAGACGGGGATGTATTGTTGACAAAAGCATTATTTTATATATCTACCGATGGCAGATGAGTACATATTAGGAAATTTCTATGATCCATTACAGAAAAATATTTGAAAAATAAAGCAATTTATTTAACTTTTGGATTTTGTTTTCAGACGCTTATTTTTGCTCTCTGAAACTGACATCATAAATAGATTTGCGACAGCCTAAGTAGGAGGTCGGGCCTAGCCTTAATTCACATAGTGTACTTAAAGCAAAAGCTCTACTTTGTTAAGATCGTTTATTTAAATATTTCATTGTGACATGATCGACGTGAGTCTAATAACTTACAACAGTGTTACATTCGATACCTACAAGTTTTATGTTTCTAAATTCATATTTTTATTAAATATATATATATAAGGAATTAACATTTTTTAATACAATATGATTTTAAAAGTCTGTGCGTTGTCTATTATATAATCCGAAGTACACCGCTTATCACAAAGTTTGTCCAAACTTTACATGATTTTTTTATTGAGGCATTGATTAGATACACTTTTAGTTCATAAAAAATGTATTAGTTTATGCTAGAATAGCTGGAAACTTAAATTATTGACAAATTTGTAACTAACAGTGACGTGGTAAAAATAAACATTACATATTGTCAGTATTTACTGAGAAAAGATTATTATTACATATACATTAAAACGTTATTACAAATATATAAAAATAATTATTATTATTTTTAATTGTATATATATAATTAATCTTAAATGGATATGTCCGATTATGACTCCGACTCGGCTTTTAGTATACTAAGTATCAATTAAGCCTCGAATAATATAAGGGCATCTATATATAAAGGGTGTTTTTTTAGAGGTTTGTTTTTCGAATTGGCAACACTTTATCCAGCGACAGCCAATTTTACATCTGACAGCTGATTTGTGCTTAGTTTGATTTGCCATTTCATCATTAATAGAGTTATTTATTTCGAAAATTGTGGTTCAGTTCGCGAAACCTACCGTGCGCACGTCCATTTTACGATCGACATAAACGTCCATCCGAGCAAGTAATTTGAATAACCATGGATCGTTTTCACACCACGCATACTATGCATCCGCAGAGACGTCGTACAGTGCGCACCGAAGAAGTCGTTTCTGCTGTGAAGCGTAGTATTGAGAAGGACCTGAATAAGTCGATTCACTATCATGCACAGCAATTGGAGCTGTATTCATTTACTATATGAAAGATTTTTTACCGGCCAGAACGTTACAGTCAATGGAGAGTATTATAAATCCATGTTTACTGACGTTTTCGTTCTCCAATTGAATGGCATTAATGTGGAAGAGCTTTGATTTCAACAAAATGGCAAAACATGCCACACATCGCGCCCCACAATCGATTTATTGAATGAAACATTCAATGAGCGCAAATTTGGCGTAATGGACCTGTGAATTGGCTTTCAATATCGTGTTATTTAACACTTTTGGATTCTTTTTGTGGAGATATGTGAATTCGCTAGTCTACGTCGATAAACCAGAGACAATGAACGACTTGGAAGCCAACGATGGCGATGTTCGGCGCCAGTTGCTCGAAAAAGTGATCGAAAATCATATATAAACACTAATGACATAAAATTATCTTTTCAATAAAGCCATGACCATGGCCATTTGTATATGTTTTATTTTATTTTAAAGTTCTATACCACTAAAAAACACACCCTTTACTATCATACTTCAATGTAAGTCGAATTTATTTTCTGTCTGAATCTGATTTACTTTTATCGCAATTAATCTAAGAATAGATTGTCAAAATTTTACGTGGCTTTTAAAATAACACAAATCGTTTCTTTTTAAATTCTTATTTATTAATATTTTATTTTACAGAACGTCTGGTACGTATTTTTGGTGTCATATCTTGCCTTTTTTATTGTACGTATTTTAATGTTACTTACAAAAGAAAATGACACATAAGTGTTATTAATTTTTTAATTGTACAACTATTTGCACACCAAAATATACTGAAGGAGTTTTGCTTATATTCATATTTCCAATCATAATTATTTATTTCTTATTACAAATAAAATATTAAATTTATAAAAAAAAAGTTCCCTCAAAATGTATTCAAGTCATATAAAAGTTTTAGAAAATCAAGACATAGATAACAAACAGAAATATCTACTTTCATTAATTTTGATTCAATCAAAATAAAAATAAATCAACTAAACGTACAAAAACTTTACTGTAAAATGATTTTTTTGGGTTGCAATAATGCTCCTCCAGAAAGCTATAACAGCAAAAGTCTTACCAAATAAAACACGAGTGAAGTCGTTATGCTTTTAGTCACACGTCTAGTATTGTTGTACATATCCTTTTTATTATAAAATAGTCGCCCACGACTTGCCACCTGGAAGCTACGCTTCCACTAATGAATTTACTAGAGGTGGAGCCAAACAATAATGCTAGTGATACTAAATTGGCATACTCTCCCGTTCGATCAAGCTTTGTCTAATTACCAGTAAATGACATCATCGCCTTATAAAGATTTTTGGACTGACAAGAAACTTGCAGACTCACAAGACTCACAATTTGTATATGCGTGGTTTTATCAGTGAATTCTTACTAGTAATTCAAGTAAAATATAACAGACAAACTACACTGTCAATCAGGCCTTTTTTAGTTAACAATTTCATGTAAATATATTTATTACTTAGAAATAATAATAAAAAAGAAGTAATTAATACGATCTCATTAGGTATTTATACTTATTTTTCATTGCAACTAAAGATAAATGAGTAGATAAGTAATACGCGTTAATATTGAGCAACATCTTGATTTCGCGTGGGTAGTTGAAGATTTTATTACACTACCACTTCGTTTGGATTGCTACGCCATATTTGTCCTTCTATTTACAAACACACACATAAGAACAGTTCAGTATTATAACATATTAACATAATTGCCGATAAAAACATCGTGAGAAATTTTGATAGTGAATTTTTAGTAACACCTTGGTCTATCGCCAAAAGTGATAATATTTTTAATTCGCAATTCAAATATTTTTCAATAATAATTTATTTATATTTACTACAGTTATTAAATAGTAATAATAGCTATACAAAAAATAAATATACATACAAATAATATTAAGTTAATGGAATATAAAACTTGACACTATAAACTAGTCACCCACCATGACAGTTATCAAAGGATGCAAATATATCATTGTACTGTTATATACTAAAAAAAAATATATAATATTTTCAACAGCTACTTTAAACTATAACGTCTGTTACGCATTATCTTATTCGTAATAATTAAAAAATATTAAGAAAATTAATTAGTAGGAGTTGGTATCTCAATATCTCTCAGCGATGATAAGAATATTTTTCAAATACTAATAAGTATCAATATAAACCAAAACTTGTATTTAAAATAACAAATCACTTACATTGAATATACGATTATAAATAAAGAAATTGCTTTAAGATGCATATGTATATAATACGTACAAACATAAATACGAATTACTTGTACTGACCTTTGCGTTTAACTTCCAGTTATATTAAATAATAATATTGAACAAAACCTGATTGTTACAACATCATAAACGTCTAGTAAATTACTAGGGTTTAAATTAAATTTTCTTATAAGGTTTATTATTACACTCACTATAGACACTACTGATGTAATTTAATTAATATCTAATGTTATTAAATATTTTATTGAAATCGAAAGAACTTATTGTATTATTAAATGAACATCAAATCAAATAGTATAATCAGCTCAGTATGTTTTAATAGACAGTGTTCGTTAATGCAATTTAATTACTATGCCCAAAAAATAGGCGACACGTCACATTCTTTGGTAGACCTCAACGGGAAGACGACGATCGGCGGCGCCTCGTCCGCCGATCTCTCATATCATATTTTTTTAACAACGTTTAACTAACTGTAAACACATTCAATTAACTAATACTGCAGCGTCACAATCTGCGAATATTTGCCACATGTCCCTACTTGTCTTCTAAACAATACAAGTTTAAGAACGAATACTAAAATTTCACTTCTTAAAAAAGTTATATTGATCTAGATGTTATATATAATACTTATACAAATTAAATTTTAAATTATGATGATGGATAAATAATTGAGGTAATATGTGTTTTACTCTCAAATGCAAAAGAACAAGAGTGTAAGAAGTCATGGTTAAATATTAGTCCTACACAATCTAAAGCTTTTCAATACTTAGATGATGCTGTAAAGTGTTTAAGATACATAACATTTTCAACTTATATGTTGCGAATTTATACTTTATTAATAGACAGCTACATTTAAGTAAAAATCAATCATTTTCTGTAGGTTTGTATTTACGTGTGATGTTTTTTCCTTTTAATTAGACGGACTTATCCTTATCCGTACCATCTAATCCAGATAATCGAGGTTAAACTGAAATTATATACTATTAAGATATATGATGCAACTCAACTCAACTATTTTTTTAAATAAGAATCAACCGACAACCTACATAATATTTTTTTAAATGCTACTTTAACACCAAGGCGTCCTGTAAATGTTGTATATTGTGTTTCATTCGCGAGTTTTTGGTAAGACAGGCATTTATAATCAAAATTTAGTTATGAGATTTTAGACTGAAAATATTTACTACTTATAAAGATGAGCTAATAGTAAAATAAAAAAATAATCCTATAATTTGTGCCGGATAAATAATTTTTCGTCATTACTCTTATTTGTATACATACATACATATATGTTCCTACGTTTATTAATGATATAATTCATATTATATTGTGTTGTATTGAAGTTTATCATTTCTCATAAGTTTTTTTTATGTTTCGGATTAAAGTAGACCAATGAAATTTTAGATTTCGAGGCAATAAATTTTCTCATAATATTTAGGTCTTTCCAGAGAGGGAGGAGAGGGGACAAATTCCCGGGGCCCGTTCTTTTTGAAGGGATCAACTATGAAAAAAATCAAAGCAAGAATATATTTATAAAAAAAGTAAAAACCGACCTCAAATAATGAATCTGTACTAACCTACAGTTGTTTGAGATGTATTTAAGGTAAGTTCCTTTAGGCCTTTTTTATATATATTATACAAGAAATAAAAGAAGCGGAACATTGCCTTCAAAAGCACCTACTTTCTAGGTAGTACTTTCACAATAAACTATCATATATTATTCAAAGGGACAGATTGTAGTTTTGTGACGCGGCTCTGTTTGTGTTAAAATTTGTGAGTAATTAATTGTTGACTTTATTACTTTTTGAACGTTTAAAAAATATTAGACATAAGAGTAAATATTTAACGAATGTAAATTAGTAACAGTAAATTTAAGTATTCGATCTGAAAATTCAAAACGATTACCTAAGGAAAAAGCAAGGAAATAACAAAAAATCAACAACAGCGCAAACTGAATCATATAAATTTAATGTTTTTATACATTGTATTGAAAGTAATTTGACAACTAGATTTAATGCAGCGAAATAAATAAATAATACATTTAGTTTCATGTGCTTATTTCTAAAAGAAAATTTAGAAAATATTTATTAAAATATGTCATTTCAATTAAATCATATCGGACTACATTTTCACTAGTAGATATATAATTTTACAAGTGAAAATATAAATTATCTGGCAGGTGCTAATAAAATTATATAATTTCAACTTTTCTATTTGTAGTAATATATATATATATGCATACTTATCATTATTTATTTACATCCGATGTATAAGTTTTACAGCGAATGTGTATTTTTTGGTAAAGTTATATTTTCACTAGTTAAGTCCAAATACATTTTTATATTATAAATATGTATTTTTACTGGAGAAAATATAATTTAACTGCGCTAATATTCTGCTCCAAAATGTCTATGAAACTCAATCTGACAGTTGCGAAACGTCCATTTGCTGTTAAAATCTAAACCTAACCTAATGAAAGTTCTAAAACTAATTATAGTTGTAAAACCTTCATTAGGTGAAGTCCAAAATACAAGCTAAGCCAACTCATCTCTCAGGGCAAAATAAGCGGAAGAATAAGTACAGACAGACATCGCATCTCACATATTGCTCCACAGTTTGTCCGCACACGACTTCACTCTTCCGGCTCTGGAAGCCGGCTAACGAGTCACAACTTGTTCAAACTTGACACTGACTATCTCAACGGATCAGACTATCGGACTTTTTACTTGAAATGGATGTAGCGGCAGCAGTTGCTGCCATAAAAAGTCATTCGCCGTACTTTTTGATCACGCCTCGTATATTTACTCTCAAGAATAAATACAGACAGACATAGTACCTCACATATTGCTTTACAGTTTGTCCGCATTTCGATATTACACTATGTTTTTAAAATATGATAGCTATCCTTACTGATATCAATATAACTTCTAATGTAAATGGGCTGATCAAAGTCTTTTTAAGCAAAATTTTGATCAATAAGAGAGCACAAAAATAATTATCACTTCTCAGAAGTCAAAAATTCACGTCAAAAGCAATAAAATCGTGTCGGCGCCGTCGCAGTTGGAACGCTCGGTAACGAGCGTTCCCACTGCGACGGTGAAGACACGATTTTATTGCTTTTGACGTGAATTTTTTACTTCTGAGAAGGGATAATTGTTTTTTGTGCTCTTCAATTAATAAAAATTTGGTTTAGATGTGCTTTATTCGATTCTCACTCATAATATTGTTATAAAAAGTCCTAATATAAACACTTGATAATCGAGCATTTTCACCGCACGATATTACTGCTTTTGATTTAGACTGGAAATTCACCTAATGGCAACACTGAGCAGCATTTTTAACAATCAGGTAAATGTTATGAGTAGATATGTTTAATGCCTAATTAAAATATTTCGCATAAAATATGCTTTCAGAAAATACATCGCAATGGTGGCTACTTTTATATTTATTTGTAGCATAGAAGAGCAAACTATTATTTATTCAAGAAATTAAATTACGATGTTAAAAAATAAATAAAATGCCATTTTTGTCATAAGGCTCGGACTCATTGTTTTCTAAGCGGCCCTGATGATATTCACTATGGAAAGTCATCGATGACTACAAAATCCTTCAAATATCAAATGCTTCTCTGCAAATGGATTAATTGCACTCATGTGACAGCAATAGCCATTGGTAGACCACATCTAATATCCCACTCTCTTTATAAGCAAAATACCAATGGCAATCGTTGCTTTTAAAATGCATTATGCATCGATAAACGAATTGATCAATGCTCGTTGGGAGCCATTGCGCGTTCGCGACTGTGCCGCACTTTATATGCATAAATATGGAAGGCGGTGGGCGTTTAGAGAGGGCCAACAGTCAGTTGTTTAGACGTATGGAGAATAATATTACAAATTAGGAATTTGCCACAATAACTTGCGACTCAGGTGCTCGCTGACATCTCGGAGCGCGACGAGGCGTTAACGCGACCCACCTCGTGGAAGACACAAAGATCGTGATGCTAGGGAGTTTGCGATTGAGAAGGTCCAGGAACAGCTTCGGATTTAATTATAACACCTAATAAGATTATTGACACGAGCCATTAACACTTCTGATCTTATCAACATAGTTTGAATCAATGTTTGACGTGGATTAAGATTAGATCTCCAGACGAATGGAAATCTGGTAAAAGGCAGTTGTAGATAAGCGAAGAACTCTTTATTGTTAGAGAGGATTTATAAAAAAAATATTCAATATCTCTACAAGAGGAAGCACGGAACGTATCTATATTATATTATAACAACTTTTAGCTAAGAGCCTTGAGATACAATAAATTGTGTTCTCGGCGTAGCACGTTTTGAAGTAATTGAAGGGCGATATCAAAAGACTTACCTGCATACTGTAGAGTGCCCCCAGAGAGTCGCGATTGCATCCCTTATTCTTGACTGTCGTAACCAAACCGTCAGCTTGCCAGACACAATGTTTTCGGTGATAGCTGCGATGAGCTGAAACACTTAATGTGGGATGGTTCACTGTTTTTAGATGCCATTATACATATTTAATAAATATTTTTTTGCGCATTTGTAATAAGAATATGTGTATATGTTACAATGAAGCTATATTTTCACTAGTAAAACCTAATTTGCATAGCTCAGCTAATTAAAATTTATCAAACAATTGATTCATAATTTCTCTGCTCAGTATCAGTAAAACATAAAAATATCTGTTCACATTTGTATGCGTATTTTCACACACGTAATTGTGACGTCACATCGTTCGACAAAATTCTACAATATTTAAAAAAATTAAAACATATCCAAACCTAACTTAAAGTAATATAATTAGCGCTCAAAAAGTATAGTTAGTCTTAGAACTTTCATTAGTTCAAGATAGTTTTGGTTAATTTGTTAAGGTTAGGTCTGGGTTTGAACAGAAAATAAACGCTTAGCAACTGTCAAATTAAGTTTCATAGACAATTTAAAGAAGCATATCATTGCACTAGCGCTAGTAGAAATATATACTATCTACCAGTGAAAATGTATTCGGATATAATTTCACTGAAACGCCAGTGAAAATATAACTTCCTCAGTAGCACACATTACTGTAACATATATAATAGCTAGATTTTTAACTATCACAATAATTATATTTTTAATAAATAAACATATTGGCCGACTTTCCGACTCGCCTATAACTGTCGCAATTCGGCTCCTTAATACGCTGGCAATGCACATTGATCTGTTTAATGTCATCTACGAGGAGCTGGTCCGGTTCGTATCATTTAATTTTGATATTTTATGATTTTTTGCTTGCTTCTTTATACATTTTATTTTAATTATATATGTTTTTGTGTATTGAAATAATACAATTAGTGTTTTCGACCATTGTAACGCATTGGGGTAAAATATATAAATAAATATATTAACAATGTGGAGTATCGTAGAAATCAGTGGATAACCCATAAATTGTGATCAATTTCTTGGTTGCAGTAAGTCTACAATCTCATATAAAGACCTCTAACATCCAAATATGGAAGACTCATAGTAAAATTAACCCAAAATGGGAGATTCATTAATATAAATCGATTATTAAGTATATTCTGACACGTGCAGCTTATAGTATTTTAAATTATGGTTAAATGAAGAACACTATTAATAAAAATTAAATGCTGTCTAAAAATGTATTAATCTATTGGTCTTAGTTTTTTAGAATAGTACTAAAATGGGCAAAAAAGTTGGAAAACTTCAGAACGCCATTCCGGTATTAAATTACATATAATTATTATTATAGAGACAATTTCACTCAATGTAAAATATTTTTTTATGTTTTCATGAAATGCTGCAAAAGTCAAGAATAGAACGAACCATTTATGCTTGAATTTTATCAGCTAAAATAGTGACTAATATATAATTTTAATTCGGCAAGGAATTAAATGGTCAGAGTTATGGTTAGAATAGAAATAGCATACGGTCAGAATTTAAGTAATGAACGGTCATAATTAAATTATTTAGAATCAGAATAAATTTTAAAGGTTATAATAAGTATAGCATACTTTCAGAATTAAAATATAGGACAATTATGTAAATTTAAAAAAAATTAATAGACATATCTCGCTTGTACTAAAACTGATGGACATGTTAGGTGCGAGCGAAGATATTTAGAGCTACAAACGAAGCAAGAATAACGACAGAGCGGCAGCGGAGAGCACGCTTGACGTTTTCGCCCATGAAGATGTTTGCTTAGAAGTTTATTTGTATCACGCATGTTTACATACATACATAGTTGATATATCTACAACTACACTGGGTTAGTTTATGGGGGGCCACACGGGAGATTTGCTCAAGGCTTATTAGAGGAGCGTACATAGATTGTATATATGATAGTAACAAGATTGGCATTTGCTCAGAGCGTCTTCAATAATTCACAAGAATTTCATTTTAAATCTAACTTTGAATAATGTTTCTTCTCATAACTTTCACAATTAATTATCCGAGCAGCGACACACCTGTGCAAAATCTGATCCGCGCCTGCACTTTGCAAGGACCTCCACATCGCGAGGACCTGTACAAAGGGCGCGTAGGCGCGCGGCCTTCCAGTCGCTGGCCACTTGTCTGGAAACCACTCACTCCCACTTGCCTCGCATTTTTCTACCCCCGACCGAATACCTACAGAGGAATATCTACAATCTAGCGCGGTGGTAACGGTGAGACGTCTCGTGACCAGTTAGCCCGTGGGGTTTTCGTACGACTTCCGCGTGTTATTACATGGCCGTACAATGGTCACCAGTCACGTCGCGAAAATAACTTGTCATCCCATAATATGCACATTTTATTGGAAGGATAAAATCGACAAGTAGTACGAGCTGTGTTGCAAAATACGTAAACGTCTAGATAACGAGCTTAATTAATAACACAAGAAAACAGGTTTGGTTTTAGTTAAAATTTAATACTAAATAAGCATAACCATTTTCGCAAAAACAGCTTATGTAAATTACATAATCGTGTAAATTAAAAAGCTTTTAAAAGCACCATTCGCTTCATTATTTTTATGATTTCTGAATATAGTGTATATAGCCATTACTATATTAAGTAATCTACTCCCACCTCAAAATATTATACATATAGAAATAAAGACGATAATTCCAAAGTGATATTATGTATATAAACAAGGAAAATTTAGTTAAAATGCAATAATGGTTATTACAAAAACCAATGCCAAATATATTAATAAATTAAGTAGATAAGTTATGCTTATACATTATAAATATTATTTTTATAAAAAAAATATTGATATTGTACCTTCTTAATCCCCTCTATGATCTTAAAACATGGTCATTTAAATGCCCTTTTTATCTAAACCGGAAAATAGCAGTTTGTCCACAATTCTGGTACTTTTGATTGCCTTGTGCAAATGACGTAGAACTGCAAGGCAATTTTTCTTATTTTCCTCATGACCTAGTGGTAAGAATGCATAGTGACAATACTATTATAATCAAAGAAAACTTATAATAAGAACCTTACCATTCGATCGAACTTGACGTGCTTTACTTGGACTTGCCTCTTCAAGACGCTTTCATTGATATGCATGGACCATTCTTCTGTTAACATTTGTTCAGCAATTTCAAGACTAGACATTTTTGAGGAATCCTTAAACTAGCATGTTTGTAAAATAAAATATTAAGAAAAAATATTTAAAGTTTATATCTTAATCCGCCATCTTGGTGCCGTTTTTAGTATATTTTTGAAACTCTTGGTGCTATGTATAAACATCAAAAATGTGTAGAAAGATATCTTTTGTCGATTGTGTCAAATATGGAAAAAGCAGAGTGACTAGTGCCGCTTCTTGTCTACAACAAAAATGCTTTCACGCCTTCGAAAAACATTTGTAAATAGAATTTTTATCGGCGGTATATAATATGATCAAAATTCGCTCGTTGAACGAAAAAAAATGTTGGAAAGGCCCACTTTTTATTATTGTTTAGCGCTTATCTCAAAAACAGGTGTGCGTCGCAAATTTTTGTGAATGTATTTGTTGTTTCAAGGCGCAAAATATTTATTACAATCAGTTCAATAATTCGAAAGCGGTTAATTTATTTCTAGTTATTTAATTTACAAGAAAATCCGCACAAAAATGCTGATACAGCTTCAATCTTTATGTATATCAAAATCATTCCAACATAGGAATGTCAAATATTGAATTAGTCTTTGATCATATGGAATGAATTTGATACACTACGTCATTATTATATGATTCATACAAGTTTGGAAACTGAAGTTGGATCACCTTTATGATCAAGCTGATTGCAACTGTAATTAAATATTCAAAATATATTTTATCATGTAAGAATC
Organism: Plectrocnemia conspersa; assembly: GCF_051122295.1. Classification (NCBI taxonomy): domain Eukaryota; kingdom Metazoa; phylum Arthropoda; class Insecta; order Trichoptera; family Polycentropodidae; genus Plectrocnemia; species Plectrocnemia conspersa. Next base: position 17,351,592 of record NW_028277173.1, read on the forward strand.
GTTTTTTATTTATATTATATTTACTCCCATAAACCATATTTCAATAAATCATTAAATATCTTCAAATCATCTTTGGCAGAACATTATAAAGTTCGAGTGATTAAGATATTGAAACAAGCAAGGTACCAAGTGATAAGCTGACTTACATTAAATAATTTATCAATAGCTAAATATTCACAGAAATGCCTAATCACAAACTAAAAATTCATTTATGCTAAAAACTTTCCCAAAAAAATGCTAATGTAATCATTACAAACATTATTTTAATTTCTCTTAAATAAAAACAATTCATTCAGTACCACTAAATGTAAAGGGTGTAACATTCATATATACAATCAATATCTGTCACGTTTATATTAAATTACATACGTGCGTATTTTTGGATATGAACCCATTTCATACGTTTAATATAGCATCTCCTGATACGTCTAAATAAAAATAAAACGTAGGCAGGCAAGAAAGCGGAACAGGTACATTTTTTTATGTCATATTTGGTCTCACACACTAATCCATATAGATATGTGACCATACGCGACGTTCAATGGTTGGCAAACGAGTTTGAAGTTTGATTACAAATCGAGAATGTGTGGGAGGGCGAGTGGGCACCCCTGATCTAGTATACGCGCAGGACACGGGCGAGATTCTCTTGCCCATACGCGTTTAGCTACAAATCACAAAAAATAGCACTACCATAAATCGTTCCATTGTGAATTTAAACACAGATAAAGGATGTGGAGAATGATGAATACGATGATAATAAAACGTGTAATTTTTATTAATGAGATTTAATTAGAAGCCAACTGCAGTAAGCTGTCCAAAGATATCGGTTGAAATGTTCTTCCGAGATCATTCGAATGCATCACCACGTTTCGCATCACGTAACACTGAACGTTAGTACCGAGGCGGTATAAAGGTCTTCCGTCTCTGGATCGACCCACCAACGGTACCAAACTGACGCCACGCTCCATACACCGACTCTCCAATAGTTCTGTAAAGCTCTTCTGTTGATTGATGCTAGCAATCACTTCGGCTATTCCTTGCGAGTTTCCAGATATTCTCGGAGCAGGCGGTGCCATCGGAATAGGGATTACAGTGACAGGGGAGTCCATTGATCTATTCATCATATCTAAAGCTTTCCGGAATGCATCGGCGAGCTCCGGCTCTCTTAACAGTTCCTCAGAAAACATTGCCTGAAAAATTATTCAATTATTATCTCATATTTTAAAGTATAAACCATAAAATAAGTATGATATATACCTTCCATGAACTGTAATGAGATATGAGATGTGCATGAGGTGGTCTGCGATTCAACCACGACGCTAAAGAAGCTAACCAACGAGGCAATAAGGCTCTTCCGGCAGCTCCAGCTAAAGCTCGAGCACCTATTATTTCTTGCCATGAAGCACACCAGCCCCAGTTTTCTAAAAACATCATACAATTAAGGTGGATGATATAAATAGTTTCAGATAAGGTATTTGTATTACAAAAAAATATATTTGCCAAATTTAAAATGAATTGCATCTTTACCGCAACCTAAGATCCTCACAAAACAATTTCAATAATAGAATTTCTACAAAATTACAGTAACGAAAAAAACATAAAAGTAAAAATAAAAATTATAGCAGTTTTATTTTGTATTTTCTATTTATAATCCATAGTTAATTCCAGGGCCCAAAACTCAACTTTAAATCAATTCAATAGAAACTATCTATCATAATTAATGCTAGAAAATATTTTTTAACTATGTTATTAAAGCACTAGTTTTGAAAAATAAAATTAACGATATTTAAAAAGCGAAACATTTGAGTTGAAATAAAATTATAGATTTGAAATGACTTGCAATATTACATACACATAGTTATCTTATTTTTGTGGCAAAAATGCAATGTTATACAATGTTATCATGCCCCAAAATCCAGAGGGTAAATGTTTACCAAAATAAATTAATTATAGAAATACTAACCATTAGGGTTTCCCTCAGGCTCTACTGTTACAGTACGCATACAAGCTTCTAAACGTGGTAATATATGAGCTCTCGCCAGAGCCGGTAAAGCCAAAGACCAAGCTTGCGACCATGGCCTTAACAAAGCCAAAGCTGAACCATCTGCAGGATGCCAAGCTGAAAGCGCCGATACTAGTCTTGATCGTAATTCTGGATACACAGATTCTTCTAACATATCACCTAAATATTTTTATATTTTATATTAGTATAAATTCTATTTGAATCATTATATTTTAAAATGGTGGTACTAATCACCTGCATATTGATGCCATGGTAAAATCCAGTAATGTAAAGGCAGCGTGTCGACAGTTGGATCCCAACGCATCGCAGCAGTAGAAAGTCGTGGAACGATCGCAGATCTGAGTATTGTGCGTATTTCTTGTTGAGGAGCTATTGGTATCCAAGCGTCGATGACACTTTTCATCGATGAAGGCTCACGAACATCCCATTCCCTAAAAGAAACATTCAATGATTTTTTAAACACTTATAATTATACAATAAGTATTCAAAAAATATATAGAACTAGTAAAATCAGATTTTTTTAATCGGTGGGAATGGAAAAAAATGGAAGATCGAATCTTGTCACTCATGAACTTGTTTTATATAAATCGTTTTGATATGTGCCTAACAATAGATTAACATTATGCACAATGAAGCAGTTGATGAAAGATTGTGTTTTCAGAAACTGTGCATGTTAGGTGACAAAAGAGAAATAAGGAGTAAGATTTTTATGACATTAGAATCAAGAAACACAAACTCACCAAATGCAAGGCTATATTGAAAGATAAATAAAAAAAGTTCTCCTAGTCAATCCTAATAAAAAAATCTTTAGAAATATTATCTTTACTTTTCGAATATCCCAATTTATAGTTTGTTTGATAGGGACATTTTAGGCTATCTTTATATGCAAATAAATAACTTACAATGAAGCTAATTGTACTTGTTCGAGCCAAGGCCTCCAAAACACTTCGTGAATAGCCGTCGGTGATAGTAACGGTGTCCATTTTTCCAAGAGAGTTACAGGAGCATGCGGATTCCGCAATGGTAACCATGTCGCTAGTGCTGCACCAACCAGACTCCGCAAGCAACTTCCACAAGCGTTTACATTACCAAAACCTAATGAATCATACTCAGTCGGGAAATTTGTCTAAAAATAATTTTAAAAATTAAAATTTATAATCAAAAAATATTATCATGTAATATAAATACCTGAAGCTTTCTAAATACTTCATAAGCTTCGTCCAACGATAGATCTAATCTGTCCAACTTTTTAATTTCGATTATAATTTTTTCCAATGCGTTGATTTCGCGTTCATCATGCTTGATTGATTCTTTCAAATCTTTCATGTCTCGCTCTAAAGCGATTTTCCTATCTTCGGCGGCGTGACCTTCTCGAGAGCAATCGATTATTTCCTTAAATATTTTTTTTAAATTACAATAAAGCATATCTTTTAATATACAATTCATTGTTTATATTAAATACCTGTTCGCACATATCGACCAACAAATTAAGATTGTGCATTAACTCTGGTAAAGCCAAATTCACGCATTCTTTACGTGAAACATCTTCGTATCTCGGAGCAGCCGCTCTAAGAGCATGGTAACCGCTTAAAACTCGCTTTTCAGGACCTCGTAAATCAATAACTGTGACTTTAGCCAATGCAGACCTAAAATAAACATTTTTTATATGCTTCAATTAATTAACACTCAAAAGCCTGCGATTTTTGGCATACAAGTTTAGATAATTGAGACAGTCGTTAACATTTAAATACCACAGTTAAATTTTTGTTGAATTCTAACTGCTACTGTATGAGATGTGCAAAGTTTATATTTGAATAAAAGTATATACAAGCATTTATGTATATCTCTAAAAATCTTGTATGTGGTGTTCTTGCCATTTAATGCTTCAACTGCATAGTTTTATCATTGTATTAAATCGCTCACTTGTTCTAATATACATAAAGGTAATCTCTGTAATTATTCATAGATTATTACGTTTTCTCAGTATGAGCTCCTTGAGATGGTTTGCCTTCTTGGATTACATCTTCAGCATTTTTATAAAAATAACGTTTCTTGTGACTTCTTTTCCATTGATTAGATTTTTCCTTTTCTTCTATAGCTTTTGTTTCTTCTTCGGGTTCTTGCCCTTTTTTCATCTTTACCTAATTTATAATTTAAAGTGTTTTTTTTATATAATACAAGATTATAATTCAACTTATTATTATATTTACTTCAGGTCCATATGCTCCAATAGCGCCTCGTCCTTTTCTCACAGCTGCCGTTATCGGAGTCGACATTCCTTGAAGAGATTTTCCTAAGCCTTTTCCAGGTTGATAGCCCATCTATAATATATATATATATACATAATATTTACCCAACTCAAAAACTAAACAAAAAAATATATTAATATTGTATCATATATACCTGTAATAGTAACTTAGCTCCAATTCCTTTGGTATACTTTTCCCAATTCCCTACGCCGCCTGATAAGGACTGCGGCTTATAAGCGCCGAAACCGCGCCTTCTTAAACCAGCTATTTGATCTTCGTTTTCATTTTTTTTGTCTTCTTCTTCCGAAGAACTTCCAACTTCAACAGTCGGCTCTTTGGATTCATCTAAAACATTACCAAGCATTGTATTATTTTTACATTGATACAATCAAGAGAAGAAAATAATATCAAACCATCGATTTCTTCCTTTTTCCCAGGCTGTTGAATGCCTCCAGCTACAAAACCGATCGATCCCATGGAAAAGTCCTTCGATTTTTTGTTTCTATTCCTGCGTGAATTTTCTTCCGGTTCTTCGTCACTATCGGCCCATATCCCTGATAGAAATAACCTCAATAAAATATACTATATACATAAAATATTATAATGTGCACACTGAAACAATTACCAAGCATTTGCTGCTCCTTGGTAAGCTTCCTACGTGGTCTATTGATATTGAATTCATTGTCTAAATCGTAATCTGTAATATTAAAACTCTCAACCTCATCGTCCGACATTTTGACTCTACTGTCAAAATATTGCGAGATGTGCGTTACACTCAATTCTCGTTACATCGAAGCATATGTAATGCTCGGCTAATAATAATTTTAAATGTAAATGAGAAAAGTACTTACTTCCTCTGATTCGAACGTTTCAATCGCGTCTTCGTTATACGAGAGAAATTTTACACCTTTAAATTTGCAATCTAATTCACCGGAATCATTATATTTCTCGGCCATCGCTATAAATATTATTTAAACTAAATTTAATTCATATTAAAATTATTTAACGAAGTATAAATACTAAATATAATTGAGAAGCACAGGAATATTCTGCGCTTCAACGTAAGCCTCCTGATGACAGACAAACAAATACTGACGCACCATTGAAACGCCGTCTGATGCGTGCGTCAGAGCGAGTCAGTGCATGAGGCATCTTGCCCTAGATCTATCGCTCTGTCACAGGTACTTGTGCATCTCGCTCGCACACATACAAGCGAATCCGTGCGAGAGAAAAGGTGATATACTTACCGTCGGATATACTCACCCATCTCCCTTTCTCTCTTTGTTTGTTCAATTGTTTTACAACAATAACAATTCTGTATGAACTATGTATCAAAATTTACGAAAAGATTATAAGAAATTTCATAATCCTAATGGGTGAACAATTCGCAACGTAGTGAAAACTTTGAAATAACCGGAAGCTTTAGTGATAAGTTAAGGTATGTGCACATTGTGGCGTCTGTTGAGCCGAAAATATTTATGTTGTAAGTAAAATCAGCGTTTGAAGCTATTGGGCTTTTCTTGTGGCTTCCTTTGGCGCATTTTTCACCTGGAAATGCACCTGCATTCGTATAAAATTCAGGTATCACAATAACTGAAACCCAGAGATCATGGACAGTAAAGACTTTACGCAGATTGGGTGTTAGAGCAGCAGAAAATTGATGCTGTTTTTTTTTAAAAAATGCTTTTTCTCTAATAAGGCGCATTTTCACTTCTCTTGGTATGTTAATAAACAAAATTGCCGCATATTGGACGAGGAAAATCCTTGTGATTCACAATAAAGCAGTATATGCCCAAAAAGTGATTGTTGCGCGTTTTGGTCAGGTGGCACCATTAGGTCTCAATTTTTTTAAAACGATAAAGGTCGGACTGTAACAGTTAATGTTAAGTACTATAAGTGCATGATAACTGATTATTTTTGGCATATTGAAGATATTGATGTGAAAGATATGTGGTTCCATCAAGACAGGGAAACTTGACACATGTACGAAAAAATCATAAAAAATTACATTGAAAGATCGGCGCTGTAAAATGTTTAGATGTGGCTATTTAATTAATATTATTTTTGATAATTATATAAATTCGATTAATAAAAAATTTGTGTTATTTTTAAATTTCGGAGACCGAAGTTGGATCACAGCTCGAGTAAATAGCAACGAATGTTAATAATTAAAGAAAACAACAACATTTGGTAGCTAAGTACCGCATTATAGGCTTTTGTTAACAGGACGTCACTTCATTTATATGAACATAAATCGTGTGCAAGATTATTGTAGCTAGTTATTGAATTTTATTCAAACTAGTTATCTCAAGGCCCGCATTTAACGGTAATATAATTCGATAAAGAATCTGATTATAAGCAATAATTATTGTCTTGTTTTGTTCGGTATTACCCGGTTAATTTATTATATATAAGCGTGAGTCAAGTTGACGTCTGTCAGTTGCCCGCTGTGTTGGCAGTAGTGTGGTCGAATTTAGGCGCGATGTCGAGAGTTTCGGGGTCGACCGCTGGAGGAGCTACCATTTGGCTGGGGGGCATAGCTCATTGTACGGATATCAAATCCGGTCTCAAAGTCTTCGCAGGACACTTGGCTGTAGACGACGGCAAGGTAAATCTTTTCCTCGAAAGTAGATTTGAAACTTATGTATTTTCACGTGTATATTTTTTTATGCGCCATAAATAATATAGATCATCTCGATCGGATTTACGAGAAACATAGAAGAGATCACACAAAAGTTGAACTTGACTAAGTACATCGTTTCCGAGCTTACGCCGACTCAGTTCATCATGCCAGGTTTAGTAGACTGCCACCTCCATGCGCCTCAGTTTCCTAATCTAGGCTTATGGTTAGACAAATCGTTTTTGGAATGGCTGAAATGCTACACGTTTCCGTTGGAAAAGTTATACGACGATATAACGTTCGCGACCAACATTTACGACACGGTCGTCAATAGGACGTTAAAGTGCGGCACAACAACGGCTTGTTACTTTGGATCGTTGCATTTGGAAAGTAGCGTCGTATTAGCCGCGGTGGCAGAAGATCGCGGTCAGAGAGCTCTAGTCGGAAAGGTCAGCATGAATTTGCCCAACGACGCCGATTATTACAATACCACGGAGAAAGAAACAGAAGAGTCGGAAGCTTTCATTAAATTAGTGAAAGATATGGGGGTATTATAAAGCAATCAAATTGATCAATCACTTATATTGTAGAAGATACGGTTCATTTATTTATTTAATATGTTTTAGAGCGATTTGGTGGAACCGATAATTACACCGCGTTTTGCGCTGAGCTGCGACAGTGAAATGATGAAGCGGTTAGGAAAATTGGCGATAAAATACGATTGCAAAATACAAGTAATATTATTTACAGTAAAACCCTTTTAACCCTTGAAATAGCGATTTTGCGCAATGATCTTTATTTATTACAATTTAATAATATTTATGCTAATATTTAGATACAAACATGGGACCAGGTAAAGAGACGATATTTTGTCAAAGATGATATTTTCCATTGTTCTGCATTTTTGAAAAAAATTTCGACAATATTTTTACGTGGGTCTATGTGAAGCCGTTGCATTAGAGCCTTGAGAAATGAAAGCATGCGAATTATGTTTACATGGCGTCCATTAATGAGGAGCGATAGCGCTGCACCCGGAGAGCGGTGACCGACGCGCTCTTACTGCCGATTTGTGCGGGAGTCGCGACGAAGGCGCATGCGCATTTCAATATTCACCCCTCAGATTGCAATATGAATCTTGATATTATTGCAATACTTAATTGGCAGGTACTGCCTTTTTTCAAAATAAATATTGAAATATATATATTATATATACCAGTTATCAATTCGGCAAATATCTTGTGTTGATATGTAATTAATGTCGTATTTCAACCAGCACGATAGACCAGTGGTATAAGTCGGTGACTAATATTTAGTTTCTAATTCCATATGGACTTTAGTGTTTTTCAATATCTATCGTATCTGGGAGATCGGTATTAATGATTATTATTTAATTATAATTCCGATTTATCACCACAGATTAGGTTTTCCTAGATTTTTCTAATATCACAGATGAATATTGTGATGAATAATTACAACAAAAATTGATCTAAGTAGTGATATATATATTGTTTATAAGCCATAATAATAGTTTATAATTAATAAAAATGTCACTGATTTACAGATTTAAATTCATGTATGGTGACTCATTTCTTACTTAGTAGTTGTTGATTGTGTTTATTTCGTTGTAAAGCATTGTGCTAACGTCTGTCAGGCTGCAACAGAAGATTTACTATAAAATTTACATTGATCATTATAAACTTCTACGAATAAAAACATGATAAATTGGAACAAAATAATGTATCCAGTGCCATTTTCACCTCTGTAGTTTTATTTTTTCCAAGAAGTCTGGAGATTATAAAACATTCCAGTTAAGCTCAGTTAATTTATCCACATTATACATGTAAATCATTCCAATTTGTTGATTTCAGCATTCAGTTTAACATTGTCAGTGATTTAACGACACTCCAATCTCTTTTTATTGACTTATAAAATTACAGATGGGAATTTGAGACACCATCTTTGACTGTTTCGAAGATCAATAACATCAATACCATACACTTCACAAATGTTTTCCGTAGTTTGTGTTGCGTTATAACTATTTTAAAAAACATATGAAAAGAAATCACACAATATGCACGGAAAAAAGTTAAATCGTTATTCATGGGAAGCCAAATCTTTGACTTTAAATGGTAGTAAGATATTTGATTACATAAATAAAACTATAAATTTCAAACAAAATTTTCACACTGCCGAGTGATCGAAAGTCCAACATTGAAGTTTGTTTCAAAGTATCCGGCATTAAAATCAAGGCCCTTTTCTTTGAGCATTTTATGGCACATTTGCCATAAATCACATTTTTACGAGAAGCGCTAGCTTGCATCTCTTCAAGCGTTTGTCAAATATTTATTGTTTTTGCATATTTTTCAGTAATATATATGCAATATATTGTTACATATGTGATATGTATAAGTATGTATTTGTAAATATTATATTTCTGCAAATATAAATTATTCGTTTATCGGATAAAAAATATTTTTAATAATATTCTACGCACGCGACACATCACTTACCAATTATTATTCTCTATTTCCATTCAGATCATTACAGATAATTTGCTACATGTGCGATAGTTCTTCGACAGTTATCTTCCCTAGACTCTCATCACTTAAGCAGGATTGAATTTGCAGGTGGTCAGATCTTAAAATTCAACCACTAAATGTTAAACATGTCATTTTTCTGATCTCATTCCCCATCAGAATATTCCTACAATTTCGGTGAGAACGTTCTGCTAGATAAACTCTCACTGAAGTTCTCGTAATTACTTTTGAGAGCAAGTGAATGTAAACGGCGTCTGTGAAAAATCTTCAAAGATGTTCAGCTTTGTTACGAAAAACGTGTTTCACTTTGACAATCCGTCAGTTATTCTGGTTTAGTTCGCAACATTCAGGATTTATAATTTAGAATCTCTGAGTAACCAAATACTCTCTCTTAATCGAAAAGTTTTTGAGATACCTTTATATGGGAATATTTGGTTATTATCAATTATTATTAATTCTAGGTAAAAGTTTGAGAACCAATGGGCAGTCATAAATAAACTTTGGTACTGCAAATCGCTGCAGCGTACATCGAAAGATGAGAAAAGCTCATATAACAGCCACAGATGTTTTGTAATTTTTGATTTATGACTTTCTTTTTAATAATATTTTTTCGCATCAGAATGAAAACAAAGTAAAATTTTCGGTTTAATAGGGTTTTACTGTATTGTAAATTTCTTTAATTATATACATGCATATCTGTACTAATATTTATGTATTATTATAGACACATATATCTGAGAATTTAGGCGAAATGGAAGCTGTCAAGGAAATGTATCCGGAATGTGAGACATATTCTGAAGTTTATGATAAAGTTGGCTTACTGTCGCCTAAGGTTCTTATCTTGTTTATGTTTTTTATTACTCAATGTATGTTGTAGGTCATGTTGATACTGTTATCTACATGTTACTTAATATTTTCAGACCATACTAGCTCACGGAGTACATTTGAAAGATTCGGAGTTGGTCTTGTTGAAAAATAGAGAAGTTTCTATAGCACATTGTCCCAGTTCAAACACTCGGTCGAGCTCTGGATTGTGCCGGGTCAGAAAGTTGATCGAAAGCGGAATCATCGTCGGTTTGGGAACAGGTAAGATATTTCTGCGAGCCATTTTAATTTAATACTCTTTGTTTCATCAGCGCTGCTATTGAGAATGGTCCGGTTTGGTCGTAAAACAGTCGTAAAATAATCTCTTGTCTACCACTATGGGTCGTAAATTTTATATCCGCTCGGTCGGCACAAATTTCCAATACACATTTCAATGTTGTGTAAGTTGGGTTATGTGAGTAAAAAATATTAATTTTAATAAATTAAAATCAAAACATTTAATAACAAAAATAATGTTTATACTTTTTTCATCATAAAATCAGGATTAATATTTTTTATAGTTCAATATATAGAAACACAAATTAAAATGATTTGCTTCACGGATGTAAGTTCTTCTTTAGACTGGGAACATAAGAGTGTGAGATCAACGGCCATTGAAATAAACCGGTCGAGGCCAACACAATGCACCTCAGTTTTACGACTGCAAAATTCTTACATCTTCGACTGTCGGTTGTCTTGCAATATACCATCCTATATTTTTATTTTAAAAATAATATTGCACATCCTGACAATGTTGCGACGATAACATGTGTCGAATAAGGGTAGGAGGATATTGAGTGCTTGTGTTAGTGAGTATTCAATAGTATGTAGCAAATAAATTTCGCCTAAATGTGCATGTGCTAGGCTAAAATAATTGATGTTGATTAATATGTTACAATATATTATAAGTTTACCTCTTGTTTGCAGATGTGTCTGGAGGTGATAGTCCTTCAATTCTAGATCAAATGCGCAGATGTATGGACGTCTCCATTCACTTGTGTTCATTGGATGCGAACTATGCCAAAAAATACCCGGCCATCAATTGGGAAGAGGCATTTTATTTGGCCACTCTCGGCGGCGCAAAAGCTCTTCGTTTGGACCATAAAACTGGTAACTTCGAAGTGGGAAAAGAATTCGATGCACTACTCATAGACGTGTCGTTTGGTTCTAACATCGACCAATATGATTTACCCGACGAGGGTTCCCTGTCACCGTCGACGGACGACGAAGTCGTCAAGTATGCAGTACAACGCTTCTTTTATTTGGGTGATGACAGGAACATAGTCAAAGTCTTTGTCAAAGGCAGAGAGATATTATACAAAAGTTCCTTTTGAGATAAGCGGAAGAACTGCCGCTAAAAAAATATGATTATATGTTATCTGTCTCATTGAGATAATTATTGATAATTTTCACATTCCTATTTTAAAAAATTGTAATTCAGTCATGTTACGTTATCATAGGCATTTTTTACGATTATTTGTTATTTATAGTATAAAATTTAGTACTTTGTTGTTGTTGACAACTTATAGAATTTATTCACCTACTTATTGAAACACCATAAATCGCTTTATCGTTTAAAAATTTGATAACTGTAATTCCATATTTTTAAATTATTCTTTATGTTTTATCTATTGATAGTTTTTGATATTATTTATTTATCGAGTTTCAAATCTATCTATTAATGCCTCTATTTTATTTTGTAATCAATTTTGTGAATCAAAATGTCGAAAAGTAATGTTATTTTATTCAATAATGATCTTTATTTATTTTGTTCAAAAATATTTTATATAATTATTCCATGACAACATAATTTATTATTTATTAAAATTTAATAATATTTATGCCAATATTTCGATACAACCATGGGACCAGGTAAAGTGACTTTTGGAATATGAATGTAAACTTGCAACAAAGTACTTTCTAATTATAGACTAACTCTTAATCTGGAAATACGAAAAAAATGTTTTTTTTTATGAATTATCAACTCTGTAATTGTTTATAAACTTATATTAAATAAAGCAATACTACTAATCATTTCATTAAGATATGTACAACACAGGAAAAATATCTAGTATTATAGTTTTCTCAATGCAATTTATTAAAATTATATTTAAACAAAAAAACACATTTTTGTATTTCCTAATACGATTAAATTGATCATTACTTCCATGACCTATTATTTACTAATAATAATTTTAAGGTCAGACATTTTTTAAACTTTGACAATGAAATATTATCAACACTGGTAATTCTACATTTATTATTGTTATTTTTATATATAAAATAAATTTTAAATCAATTAAAAAAATACATATACAAGATCCGTCCTAAAATTAAATATACTGATTGTTTATTTAAATGTAAATTAGACTCACGTTATTTTCTTCAAAGTAAGTCATATAGTAGTTCCAACTAGATCTTCGTCTTTAGGGTGATTGTAAAAATGTGAAAATATTTTTCTTTACCAAAACTTTTGCTGGATTTATTTTTTAAGTTGTTCCAATGCATCTTTGTGGAAGGCCTAATTTACTGTTTGTCCTGGAAGTAAAAATTATTAATGCACAATTTTCATGGATATTTTCTTTGGACGAGGAAAATTTATCTTTGATTGTTTTCGAAAAACAAGCTACGAGTCTACTCAGTAACTCTTAACAAATTTTCAATGCACAATTTTAAGGTTCATCTTCAAATTTTTCTCACTATCTGAAAGTTTTGTGTCATTTAAAAAACATATTTCTTGATAGTGGCATATCTATAAGCTTCGGATAAATTTGCAAATTTCTTTAGCTTCACACAAAATTGAATAGCATACTGTTATCCAATATGACTGTACACAACTTGACCGATTGAGTTAAAATATGAATGAAGTATTACTTTTAGGACGGACCTCATATATAAATATATATCGTTATGTGCCACAATATTTTTATGTAATTTAAAATTACATTTAAGACAATCGTAAAGTAGTACAATTATTATATTTGATAATAATAATGGTAGATAAAATTTATTATTCTTAAATATATAAGAAAAAAATGTTATATATTTATATCTACATACATTCATATATCATATGTATTATATCATTAGTCTATTATACACAATAAAGTACAACTTTTATTTTCTTTGAATGCTTTTTATTTGACATATAAAATTTCTATATTTAAATTGAATACAAAATAATTTGTCAAAATTGGCTTAAACGTTCAGTATACATATAATATATTTTTTTAATATAATCGTAAAATTTACATACTCTACAATTATACAATTCAAATCAATTGTGAAACATTTGTCTACCCTGCAAAAAGTTTACTCAGTTTCGACGTTTATTCATATTTTTTTCATTTCCTTAATCTTTCATAAGTTATCTTTGGACATGCGAAACGCAGAAACTTCCGAATGGACAATCTTTATATATATCTTTTTGTTACATTCAGATAGTATTGATAAAATTAAATAATATTACGTATTTATAACATGCTTCAATCAGTCTTCACGCACATGGAAAAATAAAGCCTCAAAACTGGGATAAACGAAAATATACCTTCAATTCCGTCATAAATATAAGGGAATGTCGTTTAAAAGCATAAACGATAGAACCATTATTAAATTTGGCAAACATCCCATACTTATTTGAACAATTATTACATAAAAATGTGTAGGTATATGCGTATTTACCATTAATATATAATATTTAGTAAATTATGTATATCAACAAAGCATAATTTATGAACATGGATTATTAATATATTTAACCCCACACCTTCCGTTTTATCCTAGGTTACGAAAAATTCAATATTTTTTTTTATATAATAAGAATCGATGTTAATTATTACTCAATATCTACAATTATTTAGAGGTGGGGTATGAATTGTACTGTCAATTTTTTATAAAATAAAAACATTACCGATCGAACATCAGACACCAGTCGACTTCTTAATTTGGAGGTTACTGCTATTTTAAATTAAGAAGCAGGAGCAGAATCGACATCCAATTCACAACTAGAAGAAAATAATTATGGAGATTGGCATTAATAAATAAAATTTTGGCTTTTAATAAATATGTATATAAAATGTAATCCAAATTATGATATTTCATATCAAAAGTAAAAATTAGAGGACGACAATCGCTCAATTTATAAATGTTTTATTTAAGGTACGTGAATCCTAGATTCAAATATATTAAATTCCCGTCATAAATCATAATAAAAAATACTTATGCCTTTTCAATATTAAATAAAAAATTAAAGTTTCAATTTTTATATTTATGATAAGATTGCATAGTTTACTAATTACTACCTCACATATATTTGTCAAATAGATTGCCGAACATATATCTCTGGGTTTTGTTTAAATCTAATGCCATTTTTACTCACATAATTTAAAATATTATAAATTTAGAATAAAGATAATTTGCACTTTTATAGAGATGACTAAAAATATGAAGATCACTTCTCAACAAATTTGGTAAAGAAGGCAATGGAAAACTGCTACACCTAAATCGTTTCCAAGAAAATTCATATACTTAAACATTCGAGTTCATGAAAAAAGATTCAATAATAAGAAACAGTATCATCTATAGACAAAAATTTTGACTTATCCTTATATAAATATATGATATAAATGATGATATAGCTAGCTTATAACAATTGAATATGCGAATGAGATATAAACAGTAAACATTCAAAGCTAGACAGATCTGAAACGATCATTTCAATCAAAACGATCATCTAAAATAATAGTCTTAATGCTAACCAGAAAATTGCTAATAAGTTGACACGCACAAGAACAAAAGTAGAATGAAAATAAGCAGTCTTAATAACAACGGCAGTATGTTTTTTTTAAATATCAACATTTTTCAATCAAAATAAATATATGGCCCCAATCCAGCCGTTCGTACATTAGAACGATATTATTCTAATTGGTACGTTTTGTGAAAATTATACAAGCAATATTAATCTTGTTTAATTTATACGTAAAAAACTATATTAAACTTTAAACAATACAACGCTGAACATCTTGGATGCTTAATAGCCGGTGACGGCGGCGTTAGGAATGCTATGATAATTCGAGAACGAAATTATTTGACGACTTAGGCCACAATAAATTTATATATATTTATATATACGTATATAAATTCTTCACTAAACACATATCCAGGTTGATAGCCCATCTATAATATATATATATATATATATATATATATATATATATATATATATATATATATATATATATATATATATATATATATATATATATATATACATAATATTTACCCAACTCAAAAACTAAACAAAAAAATATATTAATATTGTATCATATATACCTGTAATAGTAACTTAGCTCCAATTCCTTTGGTATACTTTTCCCAATTCCCTACGCCGCCTGATAAGGACTGCGGCTTATAAGCGCCGAAACCGCGCCTTCTTAAACCAGCTATTTGATCTTCGTTTTCATTTTTTTTTGTCTTCTTCTTCCGAAGAACTTCCAACTTCAACAGTCGGCTCTTTGGATTCATCTAAAACAGTACCATCAAACCATCGATTTCTTATTTTTTCCCAGGCTGTTGAATGCCACCAGCTACAAAACCGATCGATCCCATGGAAAAGTCCTTCGATTTTTTGTTTCTATTCCTGCGTGAATTTTCTTCCGGTTCTTCGTCACTATCGGCCCATATCCCTGATAGAAATAACCTCAATAAAATATACTATATACATAAAATATTATAATGTGCACACTGAAACAATTACCAAGCATTTGCTGCTCCTTGGTGAGCTTCCTGCGTGGTCTATTGATATTGAATTCATTGTCTAAATCGTAATCTGTAATATTTAAACTCTCAACCTCATCTTCCGACATTTTGACTCTACTGTCAAAATATTGCGAGATGTGCGTGCCACTCAATTCTCGTTACATCGAAGCATATGTAATGCTCGGCTAATAATAATTTTAAATGTAAATGAGAAAAGTACTTACTTCCTCTGATTCGAACGTTTCAATCGCGTCTTTGTTATACGAGAGAAATTTTACACCTTTAAATTTGCAATCCAATTCACCGGAATCATTATATTTCTCGGCCATCGCTATAAATATTATTTAAACTAAATTTAATTAATATTAAAATTATTTAACGAAGTATAAATACTAAATATATTTGAGAAGCGCAGGATTATACTGCGCTTCAACGTAAGCCTCCTGATGACAGACAAACAAATACTGACGCACCATTGAAACGTCGTCTGATGCGTGCGTGCATGGAAAATTACATCGAAAGATCGGCGCTGTAAAAGGTTTAGATGTGGCTATTTAATTAATATTATTTTTGGTAAATATATAAATTCGATTAATAAAAAAATTGTGTTATTTTTAAATTTCGGAGACTGAAGTTGGATCACAGCTCGAGTAAATAGCAACGAATGTTAATAATTAAAGAAAACAACAACATTTGGTTGCTAAGTACCGCATTATAGGCTTTTGTTAACAGGACGTCACTTCATTTATATGAACATAAATCGTGTGTAAGATTATTGTAGCTAGTTATTGAATTTTATTCAAACTAGTTATCTCAAGGCGCGCATTTAACGGTATTATAATTCAATAAAGAATCTGATTATAAGCAATAATTATTGTCTTGTTTTGTTCGGTATTACCCGGTTAATTTATTATATATAAGCGTGCGTCAAGTTCACGTCTGTCAGTTGCCCGCTGTGTTGGCGGTAGTGTGGTCGAGTTTAGGCGCGATGTCGAGAGTTTCGGGGTCGACCGCTGGAGGAGCTACCATTTGGCTGGGGGGCATAGCTCATTGTACGGATATCAAATCCGGTCTCAAAGTCTTCGCAGGACACTTGGCTGTAGACGACGGCAAGGTAAATCTTTTCCTCGAAAGTAGATTTGAAACTTATGTATTTTCACGTGTATATTTTTTTATGCGCCATAAATAATACAGATCATCTCGATCGGATTTACGAGAAACATAGAAGAGATCACACAAAAGTTGAACTTGACTAAGTACATCGTTTCCGAGCTTACGCCGACTCAGTTCATCATGCCAGGTTTAGTAGACTGCCACCTCCATGCGCCTCAGTTTCCGAATCTAGGTTTAGGGTTAGACAAACCGTTATTGGAATGGCTGAAATGCTACACGTTTCCGTTGGAAAAGTTATACCACGATATAACGTTCGCGACCAACATTTACGACACGGTCGTCAATAGGACGTTAAAGTGCGGCACAACAACGGCATGTTACTTTGGATCGTTGCATTTGGAAAGTAGCGTCGTATTAGCCGCGGTGGCAGAAGATCGCGGTCAGAGAGCTCTAGTCGGAAAGGTTAGCATGAATTTGCCCAACGACGCCGATTATTACAATACCACGGAGAAAGAAACAGAAGAGTCGGAAGCTTTCATTAAATTAGTGAAAGATATGGGGGTATTATAAAGCAATCAAATTGATCAATCACTTATATTGTAGAAGATACGGTTCATTTATTTATTTAATATGTTTTAGAGCGATTTGGTGGAACCGATAATTACACCGCGTTTTGCGCTGAGCTGCGACAGTGAAATGATGAAGCGGTTAGGAAAATTGGCGATAAAATACGATTGCAAAATACAAGTAATATTATTTACAGTAAAACCCTTTTAACCCTTGAAATAGCGATTTTGCGCAATGATCTTTATTTATTACAATTTAATAATATTTATGCTAATATTTAGATACAAACATGGGACCAGGTAAAGAGACGATATTTTGTCAAAGATGATATTTTCCATTGTTCTGCATTTTTGAAAAAAATTTCGACAATATTTTTACGTGGGTCTATGTGAAGCCGTTGCATTAGAGCCTTGAGAAATGAAAGCATGCGAATTATGTTTACATGGCGTCCATTAATGAGGAGCGATAGCGCTGCACCCGGAGAGCGGTGACCGACGCGCTCTTACTGCCGATTTGTGCGGGAGTCGCGACGAAGGCGCATGCGCATTTCAATATTCACCCCTCAGATTGCAATAATATGAATCTTGATATTATTGCAATACCTAATTGGCAGGTACTGCCTTTTTTCAAAATAAATATTGAAATATATATATTATATATACCAGTTATCAATTCGGCAAATATCTTGTGTTGATATGTAATTAATGTCGTATTTCAACCAGCACGATAGACCAGTGGTATAAGTCGGTGACTAATATTTAGTTTCTAATTCCATATGGACTTTAGTGTTTTTCAATATCTATCGTATCTGGGAGATCGGAATTAATGATTATTATTTAA
The DNA here is from genome assembly GCF_051122295.1 of Plectrocnemia conspersa. Classification (NCBI taxonomy): domain Eukaryota; kingdom Metazoa; phylum Arthropoda; class Insecta; order Trichoptera; family Polycentropodidae; genus Plectrocnemia; species Plectrocnemia conspersa. Next base: position 17,370,162 of record NW_028277173.1, read on the forward strand.
TTATAATTCCGATTTATCACCACAGATTAGGTTTTCCTAGATTTTTCTAATATCACAGATGAATATTGTGATGAATAATTACAACAAAAATTGATCTAAGTAGTGATATATATATTGTTTATAAGCCATAATAATAGTTTATAATTAATAAAAATGTCACTGATTTACAGATTTAAATTCATGTATGGGGATTCATTTCTTACTTAGTAGTTGTTGATTGTGTTTATTTCGTTGTAAAGCATTGTGCTAACGTCTGTCAGGCTGCAACAGAAGATTTACTATAAAATTTACATTGATCATTATAAACTTCTACGAATAAAAACATGATAAATTGGAACAAAATAATGTATCCAGTGCCATTTTCACCTCCCTGTAGTTTTATTTTTTCCAAGAAGTCTGGAGATTATAAAACATTCCAGTTAAGCTCAGTTAATTTATCCACATTATACATGTAAATCATTCCAATTTGTTGATTTCAGCCTTCAGCTTAACATTGTCAGTGATTTAACGACACTCCAATCTCTTTTTATTGACTTATAAAATTACAGATGAGAATTTGAGACACCATCTTTGACTGTTTTGAACATCAATACCATACACTTCACAAATATTTTCCGTAGTTTGTGTTGCGTTATAACTATTTTAAAAAACATATGAAAATAAATCACCCAATATGCACGGAAATAAGTTAACTCGTTATTCATGGGAAGCCAAATCTTTGACTTTAAATGGTAGTAAGATATTTGATTACATAAATAAAATAATAAATTTCAAACAAAATTTTCACACAGCCAAGTGATTGAAGGTCCAACATTGAAGTTTGTTTCAAAGTATCCGGCATTAAAATCAAGGCCCTTTTCTTTGAGCATTTTATGGCCCATTTGCCATAAATCACATTTTTACGAGAAGCGCTAGCTTGCATCTCTTCAAACGTTTTGTCAAATATTTATTGTTTTTGCATATTTTTCAGTAATATATATGCAATATTGTTACATATGTGATATGTATAAGTATGCATTTGTAAATATTATACTTCTGTCAATATAAATTGTTCGTTTATCGGATAAAAAATATTTTTAATAATATTCTACGCACGCGACGCATCACTTACCAAGGGTCGAATAATTATTATTCTCTATTTCCATTCAGATCATTACATATAATTTGCTACATGTGCGATAGTCCTTCAGCAGTTATCTTCCCTATAGTCCAGTCAAATAAGGGTTTAACCTCGGAATGAAAGATAACAAGCTGAAATTTTGCACAGACCTTTGTTTTGGCGTTCTAAAGATAGGGTGAAAAGTCTCATAAGATATCGTGTCTGCTAATCAAGATATTGAAGGTCAAAGGTCATAAAAATCGTTTTTTTGCAAATATCTCGCCTCCTTTGCGTTGCATGTCATTAGATGTTTTACAAAACTTATAGAAAATAAAATTTTCTACAAGTTTGTCGTAAATTATTTCTTCGTATGGGTAATGGTTTTCGAGATATAGCGCGGGGAGTGGGAAGCGCGCATCCGTTTATAGGATAACGCTATGTGAACTACGGAGCCAGAGCTACCTGCACATTTTTCCACAGTTTCATAGGAAACGTCGCAAATTGTTATCTGCTGAATGAACCCATCTAAAGCATTATAACTTTCAATCTCCATATCTTCAAAAATCATCATCGATAATGCAAAAATTAATAGCGTATGGCCTCTGATACTTCTTGCAAAAGCGTGACCATCCAACATTTTGTCGACAGAATTCGAAGCATAAATTGTACTGAGAGCTTCCTTGATTCAGCTTCCATTCATTATATACCCTATGCATCCAATAAAAGACATAAGCATATGAAAGCCTCCTAGTTTCACAACTACTCTGGACAAGTCTGAGTTAGCATCTGAAGCTGCTACGATTTCACGTGCTTTTATGTACAACGGCTGATCAAAAGTTATTAAGCATGTTCTTTGTTCATGTTTCTTGGCAGTGTTTGTAGTACACTGTAATGTGTTGTAAATTGTGTCCATATTACTCGCAGGATGATGAATAAAAGTAAGAAACAGAATCCGAGAAGTTACAAAGTTCTCATTGTTTTTGTAAGTTGTTCAATAAATCCATTCCACCCTGGCAACGGTGAGATATTTTTCCACTTTCCGTACATCCACAACAAATCAACTACATTAAATATTTGTTCGGTTAGTTCTTCTACATCATTAAAATTTCGAACTTGAATCTCTTGCTCAATCCGGGTACGACATGATTTTCATACACTAGAAGGGGTATATGTGATAGTGCTGCTAACTCCTTTGCACTTGGTTTTGTTGTAAATTTCTTTATGCGGTCATCAGATATAACTTCAGATTTTGAAGTTATTATTTTTATCATTCCCATTATATGAACAGTATTATAGCCATCAAGAGTATAAATATTTTTCTGCATTATCCGCTGCATACTGTACTAAGGCACTTGACTCTGATGGTTGATTACGAGGCTGTGGGTGATAAACAGCTGAAATTTAACATTTTACAGTATCACTATATGAAGCGAAAAAACCTAAACTTGACAAAACATCCAAAAGTCTTTATGGATGTTTGGCCTATCTGTATTTCTTCTATGAAGAAATACAGATAGGCCTATTAATAACTGCGAAGAAAAGGACCGTTTTCGTAAGGAAGTCATTATAGCATGACTTATAGCTGTGTATTTCGTTTTAAAATGCCCCGTCTTTCCTTTTCTGTTCTTTATAATAACTTCTTGCAGAAAATGTAATAAAGTTTTCGGAATTTCTTCATTAATATTTTACTCGGGGGCGGATAGGACTTGGTCTCAACAACAGAAGATCGAATATCTTCTCTAATAATCGCCGCAGCAGCTTCCACTACGCGCAAGTGTTCTTCTTCCGAAGTGCCTTTTTTATTTTCATACCAAGCTATGGATAAAATTTAAGCTTGAGCATCTCGAAAAGAAAAAATAGGGAATGATCCAATCTTCGTTGTAATTATAATGTCAGTTAAATATTTTTCTCTTAATTTGGAAATGATCTTCTTATCATCTGGTACATACTCCGTAAGGACATCTCTCAACTCTTTCAATTTTTTCGCACAAATTTCTAGTCGAACAATATTTCATTCATAATTCCTAATAATACAATAAAAAAAGTAATAAAATTATGGTTCAAACGACTTGCCGAGACCACTTTTTTCACGATTGCTTACTTTTTCAAAGCTTATACCAAGTTAAGCAGGTAGAAATACTCGCTGGATTCTATAAACGGATGTACGCCTCCCACTCTTCGCGCTATATCTCAAAAACGGTTAAGGATACAAAACAAATATTATAGCCAAACTTGTAGAAAATTTTATGCTTTACAAGTTTTGTAAAGCATCTAATGACGTGCGACGCATAAAATGCGAGATATTTGCAAAAAAACAAATTTTGTGACCTTCGACCTTTGATATCTTGATTAGCAGACACGATATTTTATGAGACTTTTCACACTGTCCTTAAAACATCAATACAAAAGTCTGTGCAAAATTTCAGCTTGTTATCTTTCATTCCGAGGTTTAGCCTTTATTTCGCCTTATTTGACTGGACTACTAGACTCTTATCACTTAAGCAGGATTGAATTTGCAGGTGGTCAGATCTTAAAATTCAACCACTAAATGTTAAACATGTCATTTTTCTGATCTCATTCCCCATCAGAATATTCCTACAATTTCGGTGAGAACGTTCTGCTAGATAAACTCTCACTGAAGTTCTCGTAATTACTTTTGAGAGCAAGTGAATGTAAACGGCGTCTGTGAAAAATCTTCAAAGATGTTCAGCTTTGTTACGAAAAACGTGTTTCACTTTGACAATCCGTCAGTTATTCTGGTTTAGTTCGCAACATTCAGGATTTATAATTTAGAATCTCTGAGTAACCAAATACTCTCTTAATCGAAAAGTTTTTGAGATACCTTTATATGGGAATATTTGGTTATTATCAATTATTATTAATTCTAGGTAAAAGTTTGAGAACCAATGGGCAGTCATAAATAAACTTTGGTACTGCAAATCGCTGCAGCGTACATCGAAAGATGAGAAAAGCTCATATAACAGCCACAGATGTTTTGTAATTTTTGATTTATGACTTTATTTTTAATAATATTTTTTCGCATTAGAATAAAAAAAAAGTAAAATTTTCGGTTTAATAGGGTTTTACTGTATTGTAATTTTTTTAAATTATATACATGCATATGTGTACTAATATTGATGTATTATTATAGACACATATATCTGAGAATTTAGGCGAAGTAGAAGCTGTCAAGAAAATGTATCCGGAATGCGAGACATATTCTGAAGTTTATGATAAAGTTGGCTTACTGTCGCCTAAGGTTCTTATCTTGTTTATGTTTTTTATTACTCAATGTATGTTGTAGGTCATGTTGATACTGTTATCTACATGTTACTTAATATTTTCAGACCGTACTAGCTCACGGAGTACATTTGAAAGATTCGGAGTTGGTCTTGTTGAAAAATAGAGAAGTTTCTATAGCACATTGTCCCAGTTCAAACACTCGGTTAAGCTCTGGATTGTGCCGGGTCAGAAAGTTGATCGAAAGCGGAATCATCGTCGGTTTGGGAACAGGTAAGATATTTCTGCGAGCTATTTTAATTTAATACTCTTTGTTTCATTAGCGCTGCTATTGAGAATGGTCCGGTTTGGTCGTAAAACAGTCGTAAAATAATCTCTTGTCTACCACTATGGGTCGTAAATTTTATATCCGCTCGGTCGGCACAAATTTCCAATACACGTTTCAATGTTGTGTAAGTTGGATTATGTGAGTAAAAAATATGAATTTTAATAAATTAAAATCAAAACATTTAATAACAAAAATAATGTTTATACTTTTTTCATCATAAAATCAGGATTAAAATTTTTTATAGTTCAATATATATAAACACAAATTAAAATGATTTGCTTCACGGATGTAAGTTCTTCTTTAGACTGGGAACATAAGAGTGTGAGATCAACGGCCATTGAAATAAACCGGTCGAGGCCAACACAATGCACCTCAGTTTTACGACTGCAAAATTCTTACTTCTTCGACTGTCGGTTGTCTTGCAATATACCATCCTATATTTTTATTTTAAAAATAATATTGCACATCCTGACAATGTTGCGACGATAACATGTGTCGAATAATGGTAGGGGGATATTGAGTGTTTGTGTTAGTGAGAGTTCAATAGTATGCAGCAAATAAATTTCGCCTAAATGTGCATGTGCTAGGCTAAAATAATTGATGTTGATTAATATGTTACAATATATCATAAGTTTACCTCTTGTTTGCAGATGTGTCTGGAGGTGATAGTCCTTCAATTCTAGAACAAATGCGCAGATGTATGGACGTCTCGTTTCACTTGTGCTCATTGGATGCAAACTATGCCAAAAAATACCCGGCCATCAATTGGGAAGAGGCATTTTATTTGGCCACTCTCGGCGGCGCAAAAGCTCTTCGTTTGGACCAAAAAACTGGTAACTTCGAAGTGGGAAAAGAATTCGATGCACTACTCATAGACGTGTCGTTGGGTTCTAACATCGACCAATATGATTTACCCGATGAGGGTTGCCTGTCACCGTCGACGGACGACGAAGTCGTCAAGTATGCAGTCCAACGCTTCGTTTATTTGGGTGATGACAGGAACATAGTCAAAGTCTTTGTCAAAGGCAGAGAGATATTATACAAAAGTTCCTTTTGAGATAAGCGGAAGAACTGCCGCTAAAAAAATATGATTATATGTTATCTGTCTCATTGAGATAATTATTGATAATTTTCACATTCCTATTTTAAAAAATTGTAATTCAGTCATGTTTCGTTATCATAGGCATTTTTTACGATTATTTGTTATTTATAGTATAAAATTTAGTACTTTGTTGTTGTTGACAACTTATAGAATTTATTCACCTACTTATTGAAACACCATAAATCGCTTTATCGTTTAAAAATTTGATAACTGTAATTCCATATTTTTAAATTATTCTTTATGTTTTATCTATTGATAGTTTTTGATATTATTTATTTATCGAGTTTCAAATCTATCTATTAATGCCTCTATTTTATTTTTTTAAATTATTAAAAGATTGTTATATTGAATGGGCTCGGAATCAAAATGTCGAAAAGTAATGTTATTTTATTCAATAATGATCTTTATTTATTTTGTTCAAAAATATTTTATATAATTATTCCATGACAACATAATTTATTATTTATTACAATTTAATAATATTTATGCTATTTAGATACAAACATGGGACCAGGTAAAGTGACTTTTGGAATGTCAACGTAAACTTGCAACGAAGTACTTTTTAATAATAGACTAACTTTTAATCTGGAAATACGAAAAAAAAATTTTTTTATTAATTATTATTAACTCTATAATTCTCTATAAACTTTCATTAAATAATGCAATAATACTAATAATTTCATTAAGATATGTACAATACAGGAAAAAATATCTAGTCTTATAGTTTTCTCAGTGCAATTTATTCCAATTATATTTAAACAAAAAAACTTTTTTGTATTTCCTAATATGATTAAATTGATCATTACTTCCATGACCTATTATTTACTAATAATAATTTTAAGGTCAGACATTTTTTAAACTTTGACAATGAAATATTATCAACAATGGTAATTCTGCATTTATTATTGTTATTTTTATGTAAAAAATAAATTTTAAATCGATTAAAAAAATACATATACAAGATCCGTCCTAAAATTAAAAATACTGATTGTTTATTTAAATGCAAATCAGACTCACGTTATTTTCTTCAAAGTAAGTCATATAGTAGTTCCAACTAGATCTTCGTCTTTAGAGTGGTTGTAAAAATGTGAGAATATTTTTCTTTACCAAAATTTTTGCTGGATTCATTTTTGAAGTTGTTCCGAGGCATCTTTGTGGAAGGCCTAATTTACTGTCTGTCCTGGAAGTAAAAATTATTTGTGCACAATTTTCTTCGGACGAATAAAATTTATCTTTGATTGTCTTCGAAAAACAAGTTTCAAGTCTTCTCAGTAACTCTTAACAAATTTTCAACGCACAATTTTAAGGTTTGTCTTCAACTTTTTCTCACTATCTAAAAGTTTTGTGTCATTTAAAAACCATATTTCTTGATAGTGGCATATCTATAAGCTTCGGATAAATTTGCAAATTTCTTTAGCTTCACACAAAATTGAATAGCATACTGTTATCCAATATGACCGATTGAGTTAAAATATTAATAAAGTATTACATTGCATAGTCATACACTTACTTTTGGGACGGACCTCATATATAAATATATATCGTTATGTGCCACAATATTTTTATGTAATTTAAAATTACATTTAAGACAATCGTAAAGTAGTACAATTATTATATTTGATAATAATAATGGTAGATAAAATTTATTATAATATAATTATATATATATAAGAACATGTTCATTATTATTCTTAAATATACAAGAAAAAAATGTTATATATTTATATCTACATACATATATCGTATGTATTATATCATTAGTATATTATATTATACAAAATAAAGTACAACTTTAATTTTCTTTGAATGCTTTTTATTTGACATATAAAATTTCTATATTTAAATTGAATACAAAATAATTTGTCAAAATTGGCTTAAACGTTCAGTATACATATAATATATTTTTTTTAATATAATCGTAAAATTTACATACTCTACAATTATACAATTCAAATCAATTGTGAAACATTTGTCTACCCTGCAAAAAGTTTACTCAGTTTCGACGTTTATTCATATTTTTTTCATTTCCTTAATCTTTCATAAGTTATCTTTGGACATGCGAAACGCAGAAACTTCCGAATGGACAAACTTTATATATATCTTTTTGTTACATTCAGATAGTATTGATAAAATTAAATAATATTACGTATTTATAAAACAAAATATCGTTTTGGATTTACATGCTTCAATCAGTCTTCACGCACATGGAAAAATAAAGCCTCATAACTGGGATGAACGAAAATATACCTTCAATTCCGTCATAAATATAAGGGAATGTCGTTTAAAAGCATAAACGATAGAACCATTATTAAATTTGGCAAACATCCCATACTTATTTGAACAATTATTACATAAAAATGTGTAGGTATATGTGTATTTACCATTAATATATAATATTTAGTAAATTATGTATATCAACAAAGCATAATTTATGAACATGGATTATTAATATATTTAGCCCCACACCTTCCGTTTTATCCTAGGTTACGAAAAATTCAATAATTTTTTTTATATAATAAGAATCGTTCGATGTTAATTATTACTCAATATCTACAATTATTTAGAGGTGGGGTATGAATTGTACTGTCAATTTTTTATACAATAAAAACATCACCGATCGAACATCAGACACCAGTCGACTTCTTAATTTGGAGGTTACTGCTATTTTAAATTAGGAAGCAGGAGCAGAAACGACATCCAATTCACAACTAGAAGAAAATAATTATGGAGATCGGCATTAATAAATAAAATTTTGGCTTTTAATAAATATGTATATAAAATGTAATCCAAATTATGATATTTGATATCAAAAGTAAAAATTAGAGGACTGACAATTACTCAATTTATAAATGTTTTATTTAAGGTACGTGAATCCTAGATTCAAATATATTAAATTCCCATCATAAATCATAATAAAAAATACTTATGCCTTTTCAATATTAAAAATAAAAACTGAAAAAATTAAAAACGTTTCAATTTTTAAATTTATGATAAGATTGCATAGTTTACTAATTACTACTTCACATATATTTGTCAAATAGATTGCCGAATATATACCTCTGGGTTTTATTTAAAACTAATGCCATTTTTACTCACATAATTTAAAATATTATAAATTTAGAATAAAGATAATTTGCACTTTTATAGAGATGACTAAAAATATGAAGATCCCTTCTCAACAAATTTGGTAAAGAAGGCAATGGGAAACTGCTACATCTAAATCGTTTCTAAGAAAATTCATATACTTAAACATTCGAGTTCATGAAAAAAGATTCAATAATAAGAAACAGTATCATCTATAGACAAAAATTTTGACTTATCCTTATATAAATATATGATATAAATGATGATATAGCTAGCTTATAACAATTAAATACGCGAATGAGATATAAACAGTAAACATTCAAAGCTAGACAGATCTGAAACGATCATTTCAATCAAAACGATCATCTAAAATAATAGTCTTAATGCTAACCTGAAAATTGCTAATAAGTTGACACGCACAAGAACAAAAGTAGAATGAAAATAAACAGTCTTAATAACAACGGCAGAATGTTTTTTTTAAATATCAACATTTTTCAATCAAAATAAATATATGGCCCCAATCCAGCCGTTCGTACATTAGAACGATATTATTCTAATTGGTACGTTTTGTGAAAATTATACAAGCAATATTAATCTTGTTTAATTTATACGTAAAAAACTATAATAAACTTTAAACAATACAACGCTGAACATCTTGGATGCTTAATAGCCGATGACGGCGGCGTTAGGAATGCTATGATAATTCGAGAACGAAATTATTTGACGACTTAGGCCACAATAAATTTATATATACGTATATAAATTCTTCACTAAACACATACATTTATTAGTAAATTTAACCACTGTTAACTAAAATGTTCGAATTACTTGGTGTTAAAATTTAATTATTAAAAAAAATACTAAGTTTAAATTTAGACAGTCGATTAGTATTTGGTTAAAACTTTAAAAATAAATGTGCTATCGATTAATAACATATAAACTTTAGCGGTGGAATGGTATTTATTATTAGGCAGTCTTAGCTGTAAATAAAACTTAAAAAAATGTGCGCTTGATACCTAATTTTAAAAACATTCAAGGTTTACAACAAACATCTTAAGATTAAAAAAATTAAAACACATCAATACATTGTTACGTAACTAATGAACACCGAATTTTCTTTATGCTCGAATCTAAATTAATACAATTGTTTTGTAATATTAATTTTAAATAAAATCAGTTCTTCTCGTTCAAATTTGATCGACAAACGAGACAGTTTAATAAGAAATATTGCAATTGGAAAATAAACCGGAATGATCTTTTTTATTATTAAAATAATGGGCAGTAAAAGTTAATTTATAAAAATGTTTCTACAAATAATCTAATTTGGCAAAAAAATCATAATAAAGGACACTTCACAGTAAATATTTTGTGCCCGTCTGAATGTATATAATACGTAACAATCAGAAAGTAATGCTTATGAAACATTGAATTAAAATGGAAGTTTTGTTAAGGACAGGGCGTCACTTTTCTTATGATTGCCATCCTTGTCGAGATATATGGTCGAGTGGTATTGAAAAAGGATATGTAACCACACGATTGTTTCAATAAATATCCTACATATATATGATATGTATCGGAATTATATGATAAAAATTGCATTGTTTGAGGATAAATTATAAAAAAAATGATTTGAAATATTGAGCATTAAAACACACATTACTTTCGATCATCACATTTTAAGCGATCGTCAACAAGAATATACATTATAGATTATATTATATACTTTACACAAACACATCAACAAACATCCATTAGACATAAATAACTTCGTTGCAAACAATTATACGTATTATTTTTATATATAAATGTATAATATATTCAAAATAAATTCGGAAAGAGTCAAAGATGACATTGATTATTTACAATTATTATTTATTAACAATTTACAATATTACTTGTAACACGTGTGTTTAAGAGTATAATAAAATACATATATAACAAATTTTACAACTTTAATTAAATATATATTTTTAATCAATATAATCTTTGAAGAAATCTAGTCATTTGTCGTTAACGTCTGTAGGCACATTTGAGAACTTTATAAACCCATTATGTACAATATAATACGCAGTTTTTTTACTTTGTCAATTTCATACTTGCACTTTTACCCTGCCTTTGAAGCTCAATGACTAAGATTAACATTTATTAAAAAACGTCAAGATCGATAGGTATATAAAACAATAAAAAAATAATACTCATATAATAGATACCGTCACAACTTAAATACTGTTCTTCGATGACTATTTTAAAACTTTTATACGCAACACTAATTTACATATGCCTTTAAAGCTCAAATAAAATTAAAATACATAAACTGGGAATGTTGACAAAATGCTGTCTCGTCTCTTTACATTTCATTTTTGTAATCTGCACACTTTAGGATTCAGAATGTATGGTAGAAAAGGTGCGATTGTGGATGATGTCATTGGGAGGTGAGCGCAGCACAGCGAGACAGCAGAGGGATCGAGACTTCGGCATCTGAGTGACAGAGAGTGCGCAGGCGGCTTGTGCCGTTGACTGCTCCGCCTCGTCCGGCGCAAGCTCGCCTAGATCGACGTCTGGAGTTTCTTCGCTCACCACCTACGAATGAAATAAACTTTCAAATGAGTGCGACAAACATTTAAAAATACCGTTAATATAATAATTTAAATCATTCCATTTATTCAATCAACTCGATTATGGGCATGCACCGTAAGTGATTGTTATACTCCGAGCCGGGTATTAACTTGACAATAGTTCATTTGGTCTATATAATGGTTTGTGTGTGATATTGTGTAGCATCAAATCACGATAAACAACATTCATTCACATTGTTGTTTATACAGATTATTTTATGATGGTATCTAACAATATTTAAATTGTTTTAAAGTATTTAAAAATTATAACAAATAAATGATCTGGAATCAATAATAAATGTGTAATATACAAAATTATTTAAAGCAATTAATTTGAAATAGTTAATCTAGCTATAAGCAGAATGCAGTATTAATCATGCATAAACCTCCCATTGGAAAAAAATATTCTTCCTTAAATAACCATTGTCCAAACATTTTATATGAATATCTACGAATGTCTCGAATTAAGTGAATAGTAAAATGTGATGATATATATGTATACATACATAAATATATTAATAGCTAAGCTATTCAGTTATTTTTATATTTAGGGATACGGCAGCTTCTACTACTAAGCCTTGAGGGAGTTAAAATATCGATAAAACTCGTTAAACCTCATATATATCCTACCCCGTTACATTATAGATAATCTTTTTAGCGAATGGTAGTTTTGAGACCTCTTTGTCGGTCGAAAAAAATACATTAAAATATTGCAGATATTGTGACATGATACTTTTCATAATTGGTAATATCTATATCTACCTGTTGATGGTTGAATAGCTACCAATGTCCATGGTAGTTTTAATTTTTATGTGTTTTCTAAATATTTATTAAATATAATAAAAGATTTTTTTACTCTTCTGTAAAATTTATGTTTTATGACAATGGTTGATTATAAGGTAAGAAAGTTGGCTTCATGACTAAACGTTAGTTTGCAGATGTTTTTTTCGGTGCTAACAATGCATGGATTTTTGTAGCTGATTGTAAGAATTACAAGTTCTTTATTCACTCTGTTGTAATCCTAGCACCCAGATATGCATGAACTCTTAGCGCAAAAAGCACGCGCGACCCCAGGCTTAAAAATTACATATATTTTATCAAAAGAATGAGGCCTATATGATCTTTTTTAGACATACTTTTTGATATTATTAAATACATAACTTATTTAAAATAGATTTTTCCATTAAAAATAACTTATAATAAATATATATATATATATATTATTATATTTGAAGCATTTTCATTGAGTCAAACTTAAGACAGATTATTTAAATTTGAAAGTTATCAACAGCAAATTAATAATTTCATGTATTTTTTTTTCATTCTTCACATTTTTAAATAATAAAAAAATAGTTTCACTCAACTTATATATGCCAGATATCTATTGTAATTGAATTTTCCACTTCACAAAAAGGACATTTAAATATTAAAACTAGTTTTAATAATTTATAGACAAAATCAACATGTCGATCGACTGTAATATTATTTTCATATATAATAATCTTAACCACATGCTATTGTAGATCTTGATTAAAATATATATATATATAAAACAAATATAATATAAATATTATTAACTACGTTGACAAATCATAAATAAACGTAATGTATAAAAATCCCACCATAACGTATTATTATATAACACGACAAAATAAAATAAACCAATTACAATAATAATAATAATAAATATAAATCATTAGAAATAAATAGCAACAAATCAGTAAAACTTGAAAGAATCATTAACTGACATTACTTCACAAAAAAAAGCTCAAACGTGAACGGATAAATGATGCGATACAAAACGTGATAAGATACAAAATCACCCTTACCGCTACTACACACTACTATACCAAAACAAGTTTGTTAGGGAGAGATACTGTTTGATATAATGCATCCAATTGAGAAAAAAATCATAATGTACCAGTGTCGGGGATTATTCACGGGCGATCTTGTGTGTGAGTGCGTTCCACATTTTCAAAACAAAAACTCGAGACAGGCAACAAGCAAAAGGAGGGGTGTGCTTTCAGTGTGTGTCGGTGACGTGGATGATGACGACCGGCAGCACTGTGGCGTGTTAAATGGCGACTGTATGTGGGTGAGGAGAATGGGAGGCACGGGCGTACCGGATGGAGGGCGTAGCTCTAGAGAAACAGCCGGCTGCAGGAACCATTCAGAACGAGTCCGCATGCGCGCCCGTTGCCTCTCGTGTACCTGTCCAAAATACACCACAAAATGATTCAAGGTGTTTCATCGTTACATACACAATGGCAATTTTGCTATTTATTTCCATTACATTCTTATTAGTGATTTATTTCAATCATAACAAAACACCGTTTCACAGTTAACTTCCATCACCGTTTATTATATATATATATCTATATATGATTAGCACAGAAATTAAGGACGAGTTAATCAGTCAATTTGAGAAAGCTCAAAAGATTATACAAAACATATATAAGCACATAGTTTTTAACGATACAATGCTAAATACAAAATTAAATCTCTTACAAGGTACCAGGAATGTGTAATATGTTTATATATCAATGATTATATTGATGATATAATTATTAGTATGAGTTTCATTATTGATTAATAGAGACAAATACATAATTTTTCCATACTGGAGCAGAAGGATCGATATTACAATACAAACACAAAGGGGCTAACGATCTAATCTTAGATATATAAGTTGATTCAATAAGAAGTTCACATGTAAAAAAGCACATATTTTAAATGAGTTTAATTGACCTAAATTTCTGCAAAACTTTAGAAATGTGCAATTTTAAAAATAAATCTTTCCGAATGTATTGAAAAATTTATGTAAAATAATACTCATTTAAAATAGAATTTTTAAAATGTGTAATTCTTAATGAATCAACCACAATGAATAGTTTTATAATCATTTAACCTTTGCATGGATTTCTTTGATAAACTACTTTCGAATACATTGGGGGTGGATGAAAACACTAAGAATGAATACGTATAAAAATAAAATGATAATAACTACCGATTTTATTTACTTCATTATTGATGATTTCATTACATTAATCCTTCCTGCGAGAAATAAAATTTTTATGAGTAACAGTATTCACATATCCAGAATTAACCGTTAAAATTATTACATTAAAAACACTCCACTTATTTTCAATAAAAATTAACAAGTTGTATTATCACGTAAAAAATAGTTTAGTTAATTAGCCAACCAAAAGTCGCTAAACCACTACCTGAGGAAGATAGGAAAGACTGCGCGTGCTTTCGGCGTAATGATTCGCCGCTCGCAACTCTTCCAGCGTCATATGCGGACTCGAACCCGCCCTCGAAGACTGACTCGACGAACTAACGGAAACCTGCACGACAAAAGTGTACAGAAGATGTACGATCGAAAGCGATAGATTATAACGAAAAATGTTAAAGTCAGAGAGTAAAGCGAAAAGAACAATTTAAAACCAAAAAAAGCACAAAAGATTCATCTACTTTATCTAAAATTTATAATCTACGAAACATTATTAGTATTTTATTTCATTACATACTATCAAGCACTGAAACGCAATCGTTTTAAAATCTTCTACTCCATTCATAAACGTGCATTACTTTATACCTTAAAAACGCTATCCTCCAGTGACACGGAAAGTCGCGTGCAAGAATCCAATAACGTATGCTCAGGTATACAACCTAGACCGCTCAAAGTTGGAATTGTAGTATCAGTCAAAGCTGGCATTGATTGGCATTCGTCACTAGTTAAAACTGAAATGGAAAGATTAATAAATACATACACTTCCACACGATTCTCTAAATCTTGAGACATAAAAAATAACGCAAATTTAGACAAAAAATTATGTAAGCTTTGATTAAAAACTGAAAAATAAATTAATAGATACAGATTGAATCTACATTGTCTGATTTCAAACACAAGATTTTTAAATCACCTGATAAAGTCATATGTGAGAGGTATTGTGATGAGCAAGCACATATGAATCAACACATTTGACATCAAGGATCAATCATCAGATATGTCACATTAACCTTGCTGGTTACTAAATATTTATCATTTTTATTATTTGTTGATAGATCAAAGTAAAACTTTAAAATGTTTTTTAATTAAAATAAGCAGTGTTTTTATTTTATTATAAATTACTACCTAATCATAAAGATATATACTGATCTCAAGCAAGTGTGATTCAATATATGTCCAATTCTATATATACATTCAATTTACATATTTGAATGATTTCAATACAAGAGATAATTACAACCACAAATGTTTTGTTTTATATTATTATTTTTTATCAAATTGTAGCTAATAACTAATTGTAAACATGAAAATGGTTATAAACCAGTAACATGTATATAAAATATAATTAGTATGGCTGTAAAATTATTTAATTATTGAAATCTACGTATTTTAAAAAAAAGACTGTCAAGTCACAAGTAAATAGAGCTACAAACCTTCAATATTAAACTTGTTCCCCCATCTGTTGCATTCACACTGTAACCAAGTTTTCTCAGCTTCCAAGTATAATTGTCCTACAACAACACGATTATTACTAGCGAATACAAACTGTAAATCAATAAATTTATCAAAAGTATGAAATAATTACTGGCATACAACTGTTGATCGGTGGTGTTTCTGGGAGGCGGTGGGTACCTGAACGAACATATCCATTCGTCGGCAACTCGCAACACTCTACCGGTGACTCTGGCGTAATATTCGTAATTGTCTCGGCCGAAAACGTCACCGCACGAAAACCTTTCAATCAGCTGCCTCATAATGCGAGTTGCCACCTGTGAAATTACATTTGTGTCAGATACAGTCTCTTATAAACAATCCGATCATATTGAATATTAATAATCTTTAATCTGTCGCAAAATTTAGATAACTGAACCAGTTAAAAATAATCGAAAGTAGTCTACTATATAATAATGGGAATTACTTACTGACACTTCCGCCTGGCATCGATTAAAAAAGAAATAAAAAATACTAAGCTATGATATACAGCGAAAAATACGTAATATGTTTTTTTTGCTTAATAATATATATATTTATTTAACTATATCATATAAGCATGTACCGATCATACAGAACAACTTGGAATATCATATGCAATTAACTTCAATGAAGGTTTATTTTATAATTAAACAGTAAAATGGTTTATTATTTTTTTCATATTTGCACATATGTACATAATTAAAAAAACATTACTCGATACACTCATCGAAATCTAATAATGTTCAAAATACAATGAATCGATACAATATCTCTCGAGTTTAAACGTTGTTTATTTAGTTAGTAATCAATAAGATTTATCATTCCAAATTGTCAGATTTTCAGTATATATGAATATTAAAGGGGGAAAGTGATAAATCTAGATAAAAATGTAGGATCAACTCCTACAAAAAACTAATAAATTAGTAAGATAATTGCACATTTTACAACGCCGTAAACAATAGCAAAACATAAGTTAACCCCTTTCCCCCATTAGTCTTCATATTATATACATGATATTTACATATTTTTTTTGTTAATAACACTATTTGATTCATCAATTATGTATATACAATTGAAAAACTGAAGGAAGAAAGATTACCTTGAATCTCTTGACGTCCTCCATTGTGGCGGTTCTGCCGTCGGATACACACGAATGAAAGAACGACGGGGCGACAGACACGCCTAAAGCCTCGGCCGTCATGCCGGTGCCGGCGCGCTCTGCGCTAGATGCCATCACGCGAAAGGTACCAAAGAGTAGCACTAACAATCTTTGAGTGTGACTAGGTAGAGACAATACTAATCTGAAACGATCGATACAAATATTATGTGGGTCGTTTTGAGTATAACATCATATGCATCATATTTATACCTTCGAATCTCAGCAATTTGTTCCTGTTCAGGTAACTCAACGGCGTTGAACAATATCACCTCGCCTTCTCTACCAAACACTCCTCCCGGAAGTTTCCTAAAGTAAATTAATAAACCAATTAAATCAAATTGTACAAATATATCACCAGATGTATATGTACACGTATGCAAAATTAGGAGGTATATTTAAATTTATGATAATAGTAATAAAATAAATATCATTGTGGCAAATTTTTTTTAGTGTAATCATAAATAATATACCTTAAAAACTTTTTCAATACACTTGCAATCGTATAAACTGAATAATTGTCAACATTGACTAGACGTCCGGTCTGTAAGAAATGTATCAGCTTTTTCATGGCACCTTGATGTCCTGGGGCCCGGAAGACATCCTTGCGAAGTGGCGCTTCTTTGTTCAACTTCAATATCAACACCTGAAACAAAACACGAATTTTAGATCGAAAAAACTCTTCAAAATGTCTATATTCCGTACTGCATTCCGTGACTTTATAGCAATCGTGACTAATTGCACAAATTGTTCTGGGAAAATGCATCATTAAATGAAGCGTGCTCCTCATTGACTCAATGAAATATAATGTAAAGTTAAATGGTATAATTTATCGTACTTTGGGTGTTAAATTTAAACCATTATATCTCAAAAAAAAAATCAATAACAACAGATACCGAAATAATAATCGATTGATTCATAACGACTTGTAAAATTCTTTGCAATGTAAGTCATTGAAATTTAATATTGACCAAAACATTATTTTATCATAACTGATAAGATAATCGATGATTTAAATAATGGTATAATCAAAAATATATTATAAAGTTTATTCTGTCCAATATATTAATTATTTATCATTCTTAAAGTATACGAGTCAGATATGGATGCCACACCCTACATGGTGCATATGGAAATAAAAATATCGTTTTACAGCAGATTCGAGAAAGATTCATCTCTTTGATAATGCATATACAATATGTAAATATGTGTATGTTTAGAAAGATGGTAAATAGAAAATTCATGTACTTGAAATGCTTGAATGAACATATCTATCTCGCTTGGTGAGCATGTGCCAATTTCTGCTAATTGTGATTTTCTTTTTTGTTATAATCAAGTGATTAGATTTTGCATATAACGATATCACAAATTATGTATAAATAAGAGTATTAATACAACAGAAAAACAAATGTTCCAAAAAAGTAAATATTGATTATATGATAAGAAAAATAAATTGAGGATTACATATTTTTTATTGAAATGTTTTTTTTAACCTGATATTTTGGATAAAACGCTTAATAATATTACAGTATTTTATCAGAATTAACAAATTTCATTGTAATTTTGTGATGGATTATTATTTATTGTGACTGTTTTTTTTTAATAATAAATGGTCAGTTTTAAAATAACCAACTATACAAGATGTAATCATATGTAATAGTGCATTGGTAGAAGTCAGGATTTGTAACCCAAGAGACTTCATATAATTCCTGCGGCAGAATTAAACTTTTGAATATTTGAAGTTTATACCATAATATAATAAAATATCAATCGGAGCATAAGAAACCTCACAATTGGAAATAATGTATTTTCCAAGTATTTTATAATAAAAACATACACATCTTGACAGGGATACACAAGTTGTTTTATCCTTTGTAATTTTCAAAATATGCGGACGTGGATCATCATATTGCAAAAACATTTAATTTCGATTCACGAGATCAGGCTATTAAAATTTCTTCATTCAATCGGTTTCTCCATAGACAATAATACCCTTTTTTGTGTAAGGGCTACTTTAAGATCACTTCTTTTACATGACCTTTCCAGAATCATTGTATTTATAAGTCCCTAGTTCAAATTCAATACCAACTTTGCATCTGCAATAATAAAATAAATTAAAAATATATTTTTTTATTCCAAATGTTGCTGGCATGTGTTTATACGGTCACTCTTATTTTCTTTGCTCAGTTGACGGAGAACCTGTTTTAACGATTTTTTTCATATTCCAGCAAATTTGATCAAGAATATCTAATTGATTTACTTGATTTTCAGTAGTTCCAACTTGTTGGTCTTAAACCACTTCCATTTTAGTTAAAAAATAATATTGAAATAATCTGACATTTTCAAAAATCCAAAACATTACTTATTATATTATAAGCATTTTTAGTTACAGAATATAAAAAAATATATTTCAGTACACATAATATGAGCGAGTAATAAGTATTCATATTGCGGTAAAGAACAGTTTTCTACATATGCTATAAAATTATAGATAAATTAAAAATATATTTTATTTATTTGAGATAAATGTGGAAAAAATTAAAGTTTGATTTATAAATTTTTATATGTTTCTTTAAGAAAAAGTAAATTGGCGTTAAAGTAACATAAAAAAATCTGAAGAAGAAATTTGCTTCAGTATACATATATTGTGATGATTTTAAAAAAGGTTGAAATTTTTGACGTAATTTATTTATTATTTATTCACCTTACTAATTATAATAACATCGTTTTAAGAATTGAATCTTTCGGTTAGTTTTTACTACTATCCATAATTTGGGCACTAAAGAGAGTACCCACTCTGTATGTAATCGATTATTATCAAGAAAGCACACACGATTGAGATTATTGTTGCGGAAATTCTATAAAAATTCTATTTAACAATTTTCTGTTGAAGATTGCGACGTATTCTATTCAGTCAATTTTTGCAATGCAATGTATTTAGTAATAGATGCATATTAATACCTTCGAAAATTAAGAATAACGATGCTCCAAATTTGCCAACAGGGTTAAATTCTAGCAAAATGATCAAAATATTATACACAGCTTAGTTGTCGGCAGTTGATAATTCAAGATCATTTGAAGACCGTCAACCATTGAGCAATGAATAACTATATGTTCAGTACTTGTGACTAGACATGAAACGACCATAAAAAGGTCTTTCTATGTAAATAACCAAAGATGTATTCTGCCACTTGACAATGCAATAACGCCTTATGCAGCAATGTTTTACAATTTAGATTATCACTATTTTAAATCACTTAAACATAATAATATTGTATCTAATATAATAAAAGGTTCTGTGGCTTTGAATAGGTTAAGGACCACTGACCTAAAGCAATATATCATGTAACATAACTACAACTAAGCATAAATTTACGCATTAAAAGAAATAGTTTGTACTAGATAAGCCAATGAATTACTATATCAATAACATTTGTAAAGAAGTAATATTAAAAATAACGAATAACCCAAATTCCAAATAACGAATCTCGGACAAAACAATATTTATATTTTTGGCCAAAATAATCACAATACGAACCAATTTTCAGCAAGTTATTCTACTAGGAATTTATTTGAAAACAAATACAATGTTATATTTATTTACAATTTTGGCCAAAACAATCACAATGCGAACCAGTTTTGATGAATTTATTCTATTAGGAATCGAGAGACAGGCATGAATGTTGACATACTGTTTGACGTTTAATCGGAGGGTACTGACCAGAAGGGGCCCCGGAATGCCATCCTTGCAGACGAGGTGCAGCGGCTGACCGAACTTGACCTTGTCGAGGGTGCGCGGCCTTTGGGGGGCCGGGCCGCAAGTGGCCAGCCGAGCAGCGCGAACCTGCACTCGTCGCGCCCACCCGCTCATGTCGCGGCCGGTACGGTCACCGCTAGACTGACTGACCGCGAGGACAGCAGCCCCCGACGAGCGACGCCGGGGACCACCATCGATCGAAGCTACAAACGCTCGCAAATCCACACCGCCCGAAGCCGCGTACGCGAATGCCGCACCTCCAGAGCGAAACGCACAATTTGCGAACACGCTAGCAACGTACCGAAAGATATATGTTTAATTATTTTTTATTGTTCCTTTTGAAAGCGTGAATATATTGACTAATGTAATATTATATAAAGTAAGAACTTTATTTTTTAGAATATAAACTTCACTAATGAAATTCTAACCAATGTGGATCAACTTTTTTATATATAAAATATTTATTGTTTAATTTGTGTAGTATAAATACCACTCTCGGTTACAAAGCCAGCTAAAACACTATCCTACAATGAAGTATTACGAAGTTTAGTAGTTACGATTTCGATAATCATAATTTTTAACTAAAAAATCATGGGAACATAATAAGTCAGACTATATTTTTGTTAGTATAAATTAAGAAGCTATATTATTATCTATATTTATTTATACAGCACTTCTACTATTTTTTACAAGCTGCCACTGGTTGCTACCAATACTTTGCATTATATATTGTAATGAAATTATAATTCATGCAACGGTAGAAATGTAGTCTAGCAGGCCTACAGTAGAAACGTAGTATAGGAATAGATCAAAGAAAAACAAGCTGTGTTACAAGCAGGGCCGGCACTGTTATTGGGCGCCCCAAGCATAAACTAAATTCCCCCCCCCCCCCCATAATAATACTTCAATAATTCATTACTTGGGCTTAAAAATATAATTCAAATTAAAGTAATCTAATTTTATATTTGACACGATATTATTTTTTGCGATTGTGGGTATGAATTTGTAGTTTTTTTCGTCGCGATTTTTTACGCGTGAAATAAGCCAAAGAGTACACAGTAGGGTGTACCAAAAACACTAATCTTGGTAAAACTGACAATGAGAAATGTCAAATGCCTAGTAAGAGTACAAAATGATCTATCAAAATCTTTGCGAACACTCAACAGTATATGACAGAGTAATGCTCTAGCTTGCAATCTGCTCAACATTGACCTAGAATGAGACCCCACCGTCCCCCCTCCTTCTAACAATTTATAATTGCGAAATTCAACTACAAAGAGAGAAGGGGGACCTTCGCGTTGCTACTTTACAAAAGTATTCAAAAGATATTTCAACAAACTGAGATTAGTGCTTAAAATAAAAATAAATAATGGTATGATTTTTACGCATAATAAATATGGAATTCAAATGTGCTTCTATAACATGCCTTGGAACTGAAAATGTTCCTATAGAAACAAAATGCAGACATCTGTCGATTTGTCTAATATCATAAACACACTTCCAAAGCATTAAACACTTTTTAACAAAACTGTGAATTCATTTCAATTTTAGTAGACATTGAAGTAACAAAATAAGATCTGTTTCTTTGTACAGGTTCTTTTCACTTAACGACTGAGTTTCGTTCTTAAGACTAGGTCTTTAAGCGAGGAGCTTAATAAATTTTTGTTCATTCTGAATAGGAAGGAATAAAAATACAGTCAGCAAAAAATATATGCATAACATTTTAGTAATTGATTCCTTTAGTCATCATTAGAGTTATCAGCCGGGTTATCAGGAGCAGTAGAGAGCTTGGGAAAGAGAAATGACGAGAAAATGGAAGTACATTTAGGGACTGGATTGGGGAAAGGGCATTCCCCGGCATTACGGGCTGGAACTAAGCCGATTACCGAATTAACTAAGTTATTAAGTGAATTTGACGTTCGGTTTATGAAGGGATAGCTACAGAAAATTTGACCAGTTCAGTGCATCTCCATGCCGGTCGTAGGTCCGAGCAGTTGTAAAGTGAAGAGTATCTGTATATCTCAACTCAGTTTCAGGTTTGTCAATAATTCTGTTTGTTAATTATGGTAAGATTGGGTTCTAAAATTGTTTGAGACATTTGCGGTTACAACACCACCTAGAACTAACCGCGAGGCCTTTTGAAGGCGGGGCAGAATTCACAAGAACACATAGAATACACCTCGACGGTTCTGTTCATACGAAATTTATATCTAGCATTTATATAAACTTCTGGTGCATCTCTGTCATTGAGGTACCTCTTTCTGATATATTTGCGAGTGATTTTTATAATTTATATACTTTTCCATTATGTACCTTCTTAGCACTATGAGATTGCATATGGTATGAATGTCAGATTTTAGTTTTAAGCACATTGCTGAGTTTGCATATGTCATGAAAGTTTGTTTTTAAATTTGAATGCTTTTCCACACATTTAAAGTCACAAACGTTACTATGAGATTTCATATGTATTAAAAGATTGAATTTAAATTTGAATGCCTTTCCACATTTTTTACATTCAGTCACATACATCGCTATAAATTTGCATATGATGTAAGAGATAAGCTTGACATTTAAATGCTTTTCCACGTGTTTCACATTTAAAATTATAAACAGTTTATATGTGTACTGAAAGTGTTGATTTATATTTGAATATTTTTCCACATTTTTCACATTCAGTCATAAACACCGCTATGAGTTTTCATATGTTTTGAAAGTTTGTATTTAAATTTAAATGCTTTTCCTTATTATTCACACTCAATGTCACAACCATAACTTGAGTTTTTATGAGCTGAAAATGAACTTTTAAATGCAAATTATATTTCACATTAA
This sequence comes from Plectrocnemia conspersa, assembly GCF_051122295.1. Classification (NCBI taxonomy): domain Eukaryota; kingdom Metazoa; phylum Arthropoda; class Insecta; order Trichoptera; family Polycentropodidae; genus Plectrocnemia; species Plectrocnemia conspersa. The sequence continues at coordinate 17,393,858 of NW_028277173.1, forward strand.
AAGTTAAGAGCATCGCTATTAGTTTTTTTGTTTTTAAATCTTAATGCTTTTCTACACTTGTCATATTTAATGTTACAAACATCACCATAAGATTGCATTTGCATTATATGTGAGTTGAAAGTACTTTTCCACACTTGTCACAATTATTTTTATAAATATCTTGCATACGTTGAATCCTGGTACTGGAAATTTAAATTTGATTTGTTAGATAAGTTAAGTAAATATAAATAGATACAAATCGAAATAAATTTCACTATTACTTTGGTTGTGTTGTGAATTTGGTGAGATAAAACATCCTCAGCAATAGTATTCGCCTTAAAAATATCATTCACATTGTGCATTTCTGAACTCGTATAGTAAGCAATAATTAAAACGTAACATAATGTTTTTAATTAAATCAAGTCTATTTCAATAATGTCATATACGTTGTCAATGTATGTATCTTCGCTGCTATTGTATTCAATTTATCATTTAAGAACTTGAAAAGAAAAAAATATTTAATATCACATACAATTAAGGTTACATATTACAATAATATACCTCGACTTTACATTGGATCGTGTCAACGAAAACGAACGTTCCTTCTTCGTTTTCTATGCCAGCTTCTGCAAAGATAAAACTTACAGGCAAAAAACAGGTAAAAAATTTAGTCACGTGTGAAATGAATGTCATTAACCCTTATACCGCAAATGGCTTCTATTGAAGTTATCAAGAAAACCGCCAATACTCATTGGGCACCTAAGTGTGCTATAAAACTTTGAGCCTAATGATATGGTTACATAGTATAATTTAAGGCTGTAAATCACTTGAATTTATTGGAACATATTTTTTTAAATATGCCATGAATAGATGCCCCTCCCCCGCATATTAACAAATTTCGAAGTGGTGCGCAAAAATATCAGTAGTGGTGAACTGATATTTTGAACATAAATTAAGTGATTTCAAATGTCAAGCAAACATTTAAATCGTTACTCGAAAACCGAAAAAATATATTAAAATGGATTATATCTATGCTTACCATATGTCCCGGTTTACAACATTGGTCCCACCCGTTGCGGGGAACGCTGGTGGGAGCTAAAAAAACATTTTTGAAGAATTTAAAAGACAACAAAAATTTCCGACATGACATTCTTTTAGCTCTTACCATACATTTTTGTTTGACAGAAACGAAAATATTGGAGGTAACCTTTTTTAGCTAATTATACCGGTTGCAAGCCTAATTATATCGGTTTTGTTAAACACCATTGTAACTCTAGCTGAAGTTGACAGCTGACACTAGAATGGCTTAAAACTAATATTTGGTCCAAATAGAACGAATTGTCAAGCATGACAGAAATATATGTGATTTAAAAATTAGAAATTTTAATTGTTCGTTTGAAACAATAAATTTATACAAAATATTAAACAATTTATATTTTTTAATTAACGATTTAAAAGTGTGCCTTACAAAAAATAATATATTTCTTAAAAAATATTATACTGAATAAATATTAATTAAAACATAATTTTAGCCTAATTGTAACAGAGATTAAATTACAAAATATTTAGTTACAGAAAAAAAAGTTATTTACATTACCTTTCATGAGAAAGAGTCTCATGTAAATTGTATTAAAATATCTTAATTCACAAATTTGTAAAACGTTAGCCTAACCTTATCTAAAGTTTGGCTAACAGACAAAAATTGGACAAAAATTGGCCAGTCAGTGGTCGTTTTTTTAATATTTCCATTTCATTAAGATTCATTGTATTTTATTAAATGACATGCATTTTTCTGGCAAAAATTCAAGGGATTAGCTGTTTAGAATATAATAGAATAATGATAATTGTTTTTTGTGCCCTCCTATTGACAAAATTCGGTTTGAACACACTTTTTCCGCAGTAATATCGGTAAGAATAGCTATCATATTTTAAAAATGTAGTGTAGACAGCAAACATCCCGCGAGAGAGAAATTGGCTTTGTTTGTATTTTGGAAATGACCTAATAAAAATGCTAGAATTATAATTAGTTTTACAACTTTCATTAGGTTAGGTTTGGATTTGAACAGTAAATGGATATTTCGCAACTGATAAATTGAATTGCATAGATATTTTAGAGCAGCATTTAATTTCACTAACGCTTATCAGTAGAAATATGTATCTATTGGTGAAAATATATTTATACTTCACTAGTGAAATATAACTTTAATGAAAAATGCACATTAACTATAACCTTCATACATCGCATATAAATAAATTATGATAAGTATTTAAATGTATATATTACTACAAATGGAAAAGTTGAAATTATTTAATTTTAATTGCACCTATCAGATAAATTATATTTTATTGGTAAAAATATACATCTACCGGTAAAAATGTATTCTGGTATGCTTTTACTGAAATGACATTCCTTAAAAAAATTGAGAATAGATTCGAGACTCGTTTTTATTAGGCTTGCTCTTTTAGACTCAAGATTGATAAAAAATGTAATACATTAAAAACTTGCCTCAGTCCAAGCCCTGCACTTGTATATACTCATAGCCGAATATCTTTTAACTAAACGGACCATTCTCTCTCTAGGTAAGTCAAGGCAATAAATAAGTTCATTCCTAGGCTTTAGCTTCACTATACCTCAGAAAGCAAAGAAAAATAGCACGATTTGTAAAGTTGAATTGTAAAACATCTTGATTTATTTAGGCATCAAAATGGATAGAATTTAAATCAATTTTGGGTAAGAATAAAAATTAAATCTCAGTCAGAATTTTATTAACAGCATGGTCATAATTATATTATTCAGGTTCGGATTAAATATCAAATGGTTAGAATTAAAATAGCATACGGTCAGAATAGAGGTCACTTTTTGTAACAAATGTATATTTTATTTATTCTATTAAACACAACACAGCGATATTTTGGCTGAAGTACTTAATCAATCAAAATGCACAATTTTTAGTTCGCCTAATAATCTATATTTCTAATGTAGCTTTCATTATTATTTAGCGACGACTTATCTAAATTGATTTTACATATTTGTGAGATTATTTCTTAATTAGAAGTTTTATAATCATCAAAAAATGTTTAATTAAATTAAACCTTAACAGAATAATTATATTATTTTAAAAGTTAAATAGTTATTGGTTAGTTATTGGTTCAATTTCAAGTTTTGTTAACGGAGTTTCGATTTTTTTAACAGTTTTACAAAGCATCGACTTTCAAAATATAGCTTAATTAAGCATATGATTTTTTAGAAACAAATATCAATGTAAGTGTAAAATAACTTAACACACTACGGGAGTAACTGTTTCAAAACATATTGTTGACGAAAATATATATTATTAACAAAATACGCAAAATTTCGCTTCTTTCAGCAAAATGACCGTCATCCTAAGGCTATGAAACTATCATACATGTCTTTAGTAATTTAATTTAACTTTAAACGGTTAATTTATGCTTTTTATGTAATTTTATGAAATAAAGTGTCCATTGAATTTTTCAAAAATAGATAAAATAGAAAACCCATTTACTGACTGTGCTTAGTATTAGGGATTGCTGAAGAAGATAATATCGTTAGGCATTAAACGAATAGCAGTCCAATATATTTGTCAAAACAATTGAATTTTACCAACGACACAGAGGCTGAATAATTATTGAATTGTAGTGGTTCCTAAATAATGATCCGCTAGAAAGCTATAATAAAACATGTTCATTACCAAACAAAACAGGAGTGAAATCATAACTTTTGGACGACCGAGAGTTTGCTTATAATATACAAATAAGCTAATATTATCGTCGATATCAGCACAAAAACTAAGCCTTAATTTATTTTTTATTTTAGAGACACGCGACTTTTTTGTTCGACGAAGATAAATTGCTGCGGGAGCTAAAGGAAGGGCATTTTTGTTCATTTAGAGATGCTGCGGGAACTAAAAAATGCCACCACGGACATTTTTGTTCCTTGAGGACAAAGAAGAACAACTTTTTTGAGGAAGACGCCTTATTTTATACAATATTTATTAGCTTTTACTCGGAATAGTATTATTCTACGTTTCTATTTGCCATTATCAGATGGTGGCTCACAAATGGCCACCTGTAAGTTATTTGTGAAATACAGGGACGGAATTCAATATTAAGGCCAATGGTCTAAATCTGGCCTTCTCTCCCATTCGTCCAAGCTTCGTTCAAGGGAAAGTATAAAATACCGTAGCAATTTATAAACAGGATTCTTGATTTGTAGCCCCTGCAATGCCATATATTCTCTTATGATTGAGAAAATCCAGAAAAATCTGAGATATCTCTATAAGGAGTTCGGTAACTATCTTTTCACTAATTTCAACGCCTTTTTACTAGGGGCTTTGTGTTGTGTTATCTTGAAATACATATATTACAAAACATGTTTTTTTTAATTATTGAAAAAAGCTGAACATTGACTTTTCATGCCAGATTCGGCGGAACACCCGCACTTGACGACTCACATATGAAAGTAGTTATCCAGCTTCTTAATACGCTGGCAATGTACGTTGATCTGTTAAGTGTCAGTTATGAGAAGCTAGTCCGATTTATTTCGTATAATTTAAATATTTATTTTAAATAGTAATATATTTGTTTCATTTAATTATGTTCGTTTGTTTTAGAACATTGTAACGCATTGAGTGTAATCTGTAAAGTCGTATTTAAGTAAACAAATAAATATCGCGCGACCGCCCGCTGCGGCTCTCTCCTGTCGTCTGACGCTAAAGCACGTGGAGCGCAACCAAGACTTCCGCGCGTGATCCAACACAACACTGGCGCGGGGGGACTGGCTCTTTCTCATGCTCGCTGCCCTACTCTGCGTACATTCAGTCGTTCGCTGCACGTTCGCGAACGCGCGCCGGCGTTTGCGAGCGTTATTTTTCCCGCCGCTGACGGAAACTTTCAAACTTGTTGTATTATGCAGTCGGTGTTGCCAGCGTCGGCGCGCGTTTAAAGTGCGTTTTGAGAACAGTGCTACCAACCAAACGCGTGTGCCCATTTGAACTGATTTTTATCGAAAACACGTGAAGTAAATATAAACAACCTTCGATTAAAATGCACGTGTGTCAGGCTAGACAGGCGCTCAGGCGGTTGCTTACTTTTGCGTTCATGCTGCCGTATGTCGGTAAGTCGAAAATTTATAAGAATTATTCATTAGGTTGCGAATTTTAATTTTTATTAAAAATCATATAAATATAACACCTATTTTAATTACTAAATAAATATTGTTTTCCTAATTTAATATTTTTAAAAAATACGCATAGAGTGATTTATTAAAACCGTTTAAAATAAACATAATTTATAAAGAAATATTTATTCAAAATACTTTTTTAATTATATTTTTATGATTGATTATGATGATATATATTCAGTTTTGTTTTGTAAGGTCCTTATAAAAATTGATAATTTAATTTTTTATATTTCAAAAATATATAATTACACTGGTAGTAATATAAAGAAGGAAAAGTAAGGTGGCAAATTGTTAATTAAGTAAGAAAATCTTCGTGTTTATTATTTACCATGCGCTTCTCATAATTTAAATTTGATTAATACCAAGCAAATAACTTTTCTAATATTTTACCCAAGCAAGTAATTTATCTTTTTAAATAAAAAATATTTATCTATTTAGTGGGATAAAAAAGAGGGTAATGATTATAAAAACATGCATTCATTTTAACACAAATACCTTTATCTGAAATGTCTAGTATAATAGCATAACAGTAAAATTTACGAAGTTCATCATAATGGTGTATTAGATATACATATGTATATGCAACATTAAAAAATATTGTAAAGACACTTGTATCTGTTGCTTTTATGGAAAATAGTTTAATTATTTTTTTTAAGATTAAGTCATGAATCTCAGTATATTATTAAACTCAAAAAAGTTGCAGGATGTAGACAAAAATTATAAATATTAATAAAAGTCATGTGTTTGTTTTAGATAAGAGCAATAAGAATTATGCAATAGTTAAAAATACTGTAATATATTTTTTAGTTAAGTATAACGTTGTGTGTATTTATTGTTTTTTTATTATGTGTAATTAAATTATATGTTTTTTTCGATTTATGAAAATATTTTAGAACCGAACTAAATATTTTTTTGCAAAACCTTCAGCGGGCATAGACATAGTATATATTTTTAAGGTGAATTT